>NW_027667344.1:0-290000 GCF_963924665.1 Micromys minutus
GGCAGAAATTCCTAATATTTTGTGGCAAAAATGCAGAAATTCCTATTATTTTGAGGTAAAAAGGCGGAAATTCCCCTTATTTTGGGGCAAAAAGGCAAAAATTTCCTTTATTTTGGGGCAAAATTGCAGAAATTTCACTTATTTCAGGGTAATAAGTCAGAAATTTTCCTTATTTTGGGGCAAAAATTACAGGAATTCCCTATGTTTTGGGGGAAAAAAAGACAAATTTCATTTATTTAAAGGTAAAAAAGCAGACATTACCCTTATTTTGGAGCAAAAATGAAGAAATTTCCCTTTTTTATGGCAAAAAGTTATGCATTCTTCTTATTTTCGGGCAAAAAGGCAAAAATTCCCCGTATTTTGGAGCAAAATTGCAGAAATTCCCCTAATTGTGGGGCAAAAAGGCAGAAATTCTTTATATGTTGGGGCAAAAAGACAGAAATTCTCCTTATTTTGGGGCAAAACTCAGAAATTCCAATTATTTTGGGGCAAAATTCCAGAAATTTTCCTTATTTTGGTGCAAAATTGCAGAAATTTCACTTATTTTGGGCTAAAATTGCAGAACTTTCACTTATTTTGGGGCAAAATTTCAGAAATTTCACTTATTTCAGAGAAAAAAGGCAGAAATTTTCCTTATTTTGGGGCAAAAATGCAGAAATTCCTAATATTTTGTGGCAAAAATTCAGAAATTCCTCTTATTTTAGGTAAAAAGGCTGAAATTCCCCTTATTTGGGGGCAAAAAGTCAGAAATTTCCCTTATTTTGGGGCAAAATTGCAGAAATTTTACTTAGTTCAGGGTAATAAGGCAGAATTTTTCCTTATTTTGGGGTAAAAAAGACGGTAATTCCCTTTGTTTTGGGGAAAAAAGACAGAAATTCCACTTATTTATAGGCAAAAAAGCAGAAATTCTCCTTATTTTGGAGCAAAAATGAAGAAATTTCCCTTTTTTATGGCAAAATGGTATGCATTCTTCTTATTTTCAGGCAAAAAGGCAGAAATTCCCCATATTTTGGAGCAAAATTGCAGAAATTCCCCTAATTGTAAGGCAAAAAGGCAGAAATTGCCTATATGTTGGGGCAAAAAGACAGAAATTCTCCTTATTTTGGGGCAAAACTCAGAAATTCCACTTATTTTGGGGAAAAATTTCAGAAATTTCCCTTATTTTGGGGCAAAATTGCAGAAATTTCACTTCTTTTGGGGCAAAATTACAGAAATTTCACTTATTTCAGGGTAATAAGTCAGAAATTTTCCTTATTTTAGGGCAAAAAAGACAGCACTTTTCTTTGTTTTGGGGGAAAAGACAGAAATTCCACTTACTTAGAGGCAAAAAAGCAGAAATTCCCCTTATTTTGAAGCAAAAATGAAGAAATTTCACTTTTTTATGGCAAAAAGATATGCATTCTTCTTATTTTCGGGCAAAAAAGCAAAAATTCCCCATATTTTGGAGCAAAATTGCAGAAATTCCCCTAATTGTGGAGCAAAAAGGCAGAAATTCCCTTTAGTTAGGGCAAAAAGACAGAAATTCTCCTTATTTTGGGGCAAAACTCAGAAATTCCACATATTTTGGGGCAAAATTCCAGAAATTTCCTTTATTTTGGGGCAAAATTGCAGAAATTTCACTTATTTTGGGGCAAAAAGGCAGAAATTTCACTTATTTCAGGGAAAAAAGGCAGAAATTTTCCTTATTTTGGGGCAAAAATGCAGAAATTCCTAATATTTTGTGGTAAAAATGCAGATATTCCCCTTATTTTGGTGTAAAAAGGCTGAAATTTCCCTTATTTGGGGGCAAAAAGGCAAAAATTTCACTTACTTCAGGGTAATAATTCTGAATTTTTCCTTATTTTGGGGCAATTAAGACAGGAATTCATTTTGTTTTGGGGGAAAAAGATAGAAATTCCACTTATTTAGAGGCAAAAAAGCAGAAATTCCCCTTATTTTGGAGCAAAAATGAAGAAATTTCAATTTTTTATGGCAAAAAGTTATGCATTCTTCTTATTTTCGCGCAAAAAAGGCAGAAATTCCTCGTATTTTGGAGCAAAATTGCAGAAATTCCCCTAATTGTGGGGCAAAAAGGCAGAAATTCTCTATATGTTGGGGCAAAAAGACAAAAATTCTTCTTATTTTGGGGCAAAACTCAGAAATTCCACTTATTTTGGGGCAAAATTCCAGAAATTTCCCTTATTTTGGGGCAAAATTGCAGAAATTTCACTTATTTTGGGGCAAAATTGCAGAAATTTCACTTATTTTGGGGCAAAATTACAGAAATTTCACTTATTTCATGGAAAAAAAGCAGAAATTTTCTTATTTTGGGCCAAAAAGGCAGAAATTCCTAATATTTTGTGGCAAAAATGCATAAATTCCCCTTATTTTGAGGTAAAAATGCTGAAAATCCCCTTAATAGGGGGGTAAATATGCAGAAATTCACCTAATTTGAGGTAAAATGGCTAAAATTCCCCTTATTTTGGAAATAAAAACGCAGAAAATTCCCTTATTTTGTGGCAAAATTGCAGAAATTTCACTTACTTCAGGGTAATACGTCAGAATTATTCCTTATTTTATGTCAAAAAAGACAGAAATTCCCTTTGTTTTGGGGGGAAAAAGACAGAAATTCCACTTATTTAGAGGCAAAAAAACAGAAATTCCCCTTATTTTGGAGCAAAAATGAAGAAATTTCCTTTTTTGATGGCAAAAAGGTAGGCATTCTTCTTATTTTCGGGCAAAAAGGCAGAAATTCCCCGTATTTTGGAGCAAAATTGCAGAAATTCCCCTAATTGTGGGGCAAAAAGGCAGAAATTCCCCTAATTGTGGGGCAAAAAGACAGAAATTCATCTTATTTTGGGGCAAAACTCAGAAATTCCACTTATTTTGGGGCAAAATTCCAGAAATTTCCTTTATTTTAGGACAAAATTGCAGAAATTTCACTTATTTTGGGGCAAAATTGCAGAAATTTCACTTATTTCAGGGAAAAAAAGCAGAAATTTTCTTATTTTGGGGCAAAAATGCAGAAATTCCTGATATTTTGTGGCAAAAATGCGGAAATTCCCCTTATTTTGAGGTAAAAAGGCTGAAATTCCCCTTATTTGGGGGCAAAAATGCAGAAATTCCCTTTATTTTGAGGTAAAAAGGCTGAAATTTCCCTTATTTGGGGGTAAAAAGGCAGAAAGTTCCCTTATTTTGGGGCAAAATTGCAGAAATTTCACTTACTACAAGGTAATAAGTCAGAATTTTTCTTTATTTTAGGGCAAAAAAGACAAAAATTCTCTTTGTTTTGGGGGAAAAAGACAGAAATTCCACTTATTTAGAGGCAAAAAAGCAGAAATTCCTTTTATTTTGGAGCAAAAATGAAGAAATTTCCCATTTTTATAGCAAAAAGGTATGCATTCTTCTTATTTTTAGGCAAAAAGGCAGAAATTACCCGTATTTTGGAGCAAAATTGCAGAAATTCCCCTAATTGTGGGGCAAAAAAACAGAAATTCTCCATATGTTGGGGCAAAAAGGCAGAAATTCTCTTTATTTTGGCGCAAAACTCAGAAATTCCACTTATTTTGGGGCAAAATTCCAAAAATTTCCCTTATTTTGGGGCAAAATTGCAGAAACTTCACTTACTACAGAGTAATAAGTCAGAAATTTTCTTTATTTTGGGGCAAAAAAGACAGAAATTCCCTTTGTTTTGGGGGAAAAAGACAGAAATTCCACTTATTTAGAGGCAAAAAAGCAGAAATTCCTTTTATTATGGAGCAAAAATGAAGAAATTTCCCATTTTTATGGCAAAAAGGTATGCATTCTTCTTATTTTCGGGCAAAAAGGCAGAAATACCCTGTATTTTGGAGCAAAATTGCAGAAATTCCCCTAATTGTGGGGCAAAACGGCACAAATTGCCTATATGTTGGGGCAAAAAAACAGAAATTCTCTTTATTTTGGGGCAAAACTCAGAAATTCCACTTATTTTGGGGCAAAATTCCAGAAATTTCCCTTATTTTGGGGCAAAATTGCAGAAATTCCTCTCATTTTGGGGCAAAATTCCAGAAATTTCCCTTATTTTGGGGCAATATTGCTGAAATTTCACTTATTTTGGGGCAAAATTGCAGAAATTTCACTTATTTCAGGGAAAAAAAAGCAGAAATTTTCTTATTTTGGGGCAAAAAGGCAGAAATTCCTAATATTTTTGGCCAAAATGCAGAAATTCCCCTTATTTTGAGGTAAAAAGGCTGAAATTCCCCTTATTTGGGGGCAAAAAGTCAGAAATTTCCTTTATTTTGGGGAAAAATTGCAGAAATTTTACTTACTTCAGGGAAATAAGTCAGAATTTTTCCTTATTTCGCGCCAAAAAAAAACAGTAATTCCTTTTGTTTTGGGGAAAAAAGACAGAAATTCCACTTATTTATAGGCAAAAAAGCAGAAATTCCCCTTATTTTGGAGCAAAAATGAAGAAATTTCCCTTTTTTATGGCAAAAAGGTATGCATTCTTCTTATTTTTGGGCAAAAAGGCAGAAATTCTCCGTATTTTGGAGCAAAATTGCAAAAATTCCCCTAATTGTGAGGCAAAAATGCAGAAATTGCCTATATGTTGGGGCAAAAAGACAGAAATTCTCCTTATTTTGGGGCAAAACTCAAAAATTCCACTTATTTTGGGGCAAAATTTCAGAAATTTCCCTTATTTTGGGGCAAAATTGCAAAAATTTCACTTATTTTGGGGCAAAATTACAGAAATATCACGTATTTCAGGGTAATAAGTCAGAAATTTTCCTTATTTTGGGGCAAAAAAGACAGGACTTTTCTTTGTTTTGGGGAAAAGACAGAAATTCCACTTATTTAGAGGCAAAAAAGCAGAAATTCCCCTTATTTTGAAGCAAAAATGAAGAAATTTAACTTTTTTATGGCAAAAAGGTATGCATTCTTCTTATTTTCGGGCAAAAAGGCAGAAATTCCACGTATTTTGGAGCCAAATTGCAGAAATTCCCCTAATTGTGAGGCAAAAAGGCAGAAATTCCCTTTAGTTAGAGCAAAAAGACAGAAATTCTCCTTATTTTGGGGCAAAACTCAGAAATTACACAGATTTTGGGGCAAAATTCCAGAAATTTCCCTTATTTTGGAGCAAAAATGCAGAAATTCCTAATATTTTGTGGTAAAAATGCAGATATTCCATTTATTTTTATGTAAAATGCTGAAATTCCCCTTATTTGGGGGCAAAAAGGCAGAAATTTCCTTTATTTGGGGCAAAATTGCAGAAATTTCACTTACTTCAGGGTAATAAGTCAGAATTTTTCCTTATTTTAGGGCAAAAAAGACAGAAATTCCCTTTGTTATGGGAGAAAAAGACAGAAATTTCACTTATTTAGAGACAAAACGCAAAAATTCCCCTCATTTTTGAGCAAAAATGAAGAAATTTCCTTTTTTGATGGCAAAAAGTTATGCATTCTTCTTATTTTCAGGCAAAAAGGCAGAAATTCCCCGTATTTTGGAGCAAAATTGCAGAAATTCCCCTAATTGTGGGGCAAAAAGGCAGAAATTTTCTATATGTTGGGGCAAAAAGACAAATTCTCTTTATTTTGGGGTAAAACTCAGAAATTCCACTTATTTCGGAGCAAAATTCCAGAAATTTCACTTATTTTGGGGCATAATTGCAGAAATTTCACTTATTTCAGAGAAAAAAGGCAGTAATTTTCCTTATTTTGGGGCAAAAAGGCAGAAATTGCTAATATTTTGTGGCAAAAATGCAGAAATTCCCCTTATTTTGAGGTAAAAAGGCTGAAATTCCCCTTATTTGGGGGCAAAAACGCAGAAATTTTCCTTATTTTGGGGCAAAATTGCAGAAATTTCACTTATTTTGGGCTAAAATGGCAGAACTTTAACTTCTTTTGGGGTAAAATTTCGGAAATTTCACTTATTTCAGAGAAAAAAGGCAGAAATTCTCCGTATTTTGGAGCAAAATTGCAAAAATTCCCCTAATTGTGAGGCAAAAAGTCAGAAATTGCCTATATGTTGGGGCAAAAAGACAGAAATTCTCCTTATTTTGGGGCAAAACTCAAAAATTCCACTTATTTTGGGGCAAAATTTCAGAAATTTCCCTTATTTTGGGGCAAAATTGCAGAAATTTCACTTATTTTGGGGCAAAATTACAGAAATATCACGTATTTCAGGGTAATAAGTCAGAAATTTTCCTTTATTTGGTGCAAAAAAGACAGGAATTTGTTTTGGGGAAAAGACAGAAATTCCACTTATTTAGAGGCAAAAAAGCAGAAATTCCCCTTATTTTGAAGCAAAAATGAAGAAATTTAACTTTTTTATGGCAAAAAGGTATGCATTCTTCTTATATTCGGGCAAAAAGGCAGAAATTCCCCGTATTTTGGAGCAAAATTGCAGAAATTCCTCTAATTGTGAGGAAAAAAGGCAGAAATTCCTTTTAGTTAGAGCAAAAAGACCGAAATTCTCCTTATATTAGGGCAAAACTCAGAAATTACACATATTTTGGGGCAAAATTCCAGAAATTTCCCTTATTTTGGGCAAAAAGGCAGAAATTTCACTTATATCAGCGAAAAATGGCAGAAATTTTGCCTATTTTGGGGCAAAAATGCAGAAATTCCTAATATTTTGTGGTAAAAATGCAGATATTCCCCTTATTTTTAGGTAAAAAGGCTGAAATTCCCCTTATTTGGGGGCAAAAAGGCAGAAATTTCCTTTATTTTGGGGCAAAATTGCAGAAATTTCACTTACTTCAGGGTAATAAGTCAGAATTTTTCCTTATTTTAGGGCAAAAAAGACAGAAATTACCTTTGTTTTGGGAGAAAAAGACAGAAATTTCACTTATTTAGAGGCAAAAAGCAGAAATTCCCCTCATTTTTGAGCAAAAATGAAGAAATTTCCTTTTTTGATGGCAAAAAGTTATGCATTCTTCTTATTTTCAGGCAAAAAGGCAGAAATTCCCCGTATTTTGGAGCAAAATTGCAGAAATTCCCGTAATTGTGGGGCAAAAAGGCAGAAATTTTCTATATGTTGGGGCAAAAAGACAGAAATTCTCCTTATTTTGGGGCAAAACTCAGAAATTCCACTTATTTTGGGGCAAAATTCTAAAAAATTCCTTTAATTTGGGGCAAAATTGGAGAAATTTCACTTATTTTAGGGAAAAATTGCAGAAATTTCACATATTTTGGGGCATAATTGCAGAAATTTCACTTATTTCAGAGAAAACAGGCACTAATTTTCCTTATTTTGGGGCAAAAAGGCAGAAATTGCTAATATTTTGTGGCAAAAATGCAGAAATTCCTCTTATTTTGAGGTAAAAGGATGAAATTTCCCTTATTTGGGGGCAAAAAGGCAGAAATTTCCTTTATTTGGGGCAAAATTGCAGAAATTTCACTTACTTCAGGGTAATAAGTCAGAATATTTCCTTATTTTAGTGCAAAAAAGACAGAAATTCCCTTTGTTTTGGGAGAGAAAGACAGAAATTTCACTTATTTAGAGGCAAAAAGCAAAAATTCCCCTCATTTTTGAGCAAAAATGAAGAAATTTCATTTTTTGATGGCAAAAAGTTATGCATTCTTCTTATTTTCAGGCAAAAAGGCAGAAATTCCCCGTATTTTGGAGCAAAATTGCAGAAATTCCCGTAATTGTGGGGCAAAAAGGCAGAAATTTTCTATATGTTGGGGCAAAAAGACAGAAATTCTCCTTATTTTGGGGCAAAACTCAGAAATTCCACTTATTTTGGGGCAAAATTCTAAAAAATTCCTTTAATTTGGGGCAAAATTGGAGAAATTTCACTTATTTTAGGGAAAAATTGCAGAAATTTCACATATTTTGGGGCATAATTGCAGAAATTTCACTTATTTCAGAGAAAACAGGCACTAATTTTCCTTATTTTGGGGCAAAAAGGCAGAAATTGCTAATATTTTGTGGCAAAAATGCAGAAATTCCTCTTATTTTGAGGTAAAAGGATGAAATTTCCCTTATTTGGGGGCAAAAAGGCAGAAATTTCCTTTATTTGGGGCAAAATTGCAGAAATTTCACTTACTTCAGGGTAATAAGTCAGAATTTTTCCTTATTTTAGTGCAAAAAAGACAGAAATTCCCTTTGTTTTGGGAGAGAAAGACAGAAATTTCACTTATTTAGAGGCAAAAAGCAAAAATTCCCCTCATTTTTGAGCAAAAATGAAGAAATTTCATTTTTTGATGGCAAAAAGTTATGCATTCTTCTTATTTTCAGGCAAAAAGGCAGAAATTCCCCGTATTTTGGAGCAAAATTGCAGAAATTCCCCTAATTGTGGGGCAAAAAGGCAGAAATTTTCTATATGTTGGGGCAAAAAAACAAATTCTCTTTATTTTGGGGTAAAACTCAGAAATTCCACTTATTTTGGGGCAAAATTCTAGAAATTTCCTTTATTTTGGGGCAAAATTGGAGAAATTTCACTTATTTTGGGGCAAAATTGCAGGAATTTCACTTATTTTGGGGCATAATTGCAGAAATTTCACTTATTTCAGAGAAAAAAGGCAGTAATTTTCTTTATTTTGGGGCAAAAAGGCAGAAATTGCTAATATTTTGTGGCAAAAATGCAGAAATTCCCCTTATTTTGAGTTAAAAATGCTGAAATTCCCCTTATTTGGGGGCAAAAAGGCAGAAATTTTCCTTATTTTGGGGCAAAATTGCAGAAATTTCACTTATTTTGGGCTAAAATTGCAGAACTTTAACTTATTTTGGGGTAAAATTTCGGAAATTTCACTTATTTCAGAGAAAAAAGGCAGAAATTTTCTTTATTTTGGGGCAAAAATGCAGAAATTCCTAATATTTTGTGGCAAAAATTCAGAAATTCCTCTTATTTTAGGTAAAAAGGCTGAAATTCCCCTTATTTGGGGGCAAAAAGTCAGAAATTTCCTTTATTTTGGGGAAAAATTGCAGAAATTTTACTTACTTCAGGGAAATAAGTCAGAATTTTTCATTATTTTGCGGCAAAAAAAACAGTAATTCTCTTTGTTTTGGGGAAAAAAGACAGAAATTCCACTTATTTAGAGGCCAAAAATCAGAAATTCCTCTTATTTTGGAGCAAAAATGAAGAAATTTCCCTTTTTTATGGCAAAAAGGTATGCATTCTTCTTATTTTTGGGCAAAAAGGCAGAAATTCTCCGTATTTTGGAGCAAAATTGCAAAAATTCCCCTAATTGTGAGGCAAAAAGGCAGAAATTGCCTATATGTTGGGGCAAAAAGACAGAAATTCTCCTTATTTTGGGGCAAAACTCAAAAATTCCACTTATTTTGGGGCAAAATTTCAGAAATTTCCCTTATTTTGGGGCAAAATTGCAGAAATTTCACTTATTTTGGGGCAAAATTACAGAAATATCACGTATTTCAGGGTAATAAGTCAGAAATTTTCCTTATTTTGGTGCAAAAAAGACAGGACTTTGTTTTGGGGAAAAGACAGAAATTCCACTTATTTAGAGGCAAAAAAGCAGAAATTCCCCTTATTTTGAAGCAAAAATGAAGAAATTTAACTTTTTTATGGCAAAAAGGTATGCATTCTTCTTATATTCGGGCAAAAAGGCAGAAATTCCCCGTATTTTGGAGCAAAATTGCAGAAATTCCCCTAATTGTGAGGCAAAAAGGCAGAAATTCCTTTTAGTTAGAGCAAAAAGACCGAAATTCTCCTTATATTAGGGCAAAACTCAGAAATTACACATATTTTGGGGCAAAATTCCAGAAATTTCCCTTATTTTGGGCAAAAAGGCAGAAATTTCACTTATATCAGCGAAAAAAGGCAGAAATTTTCCCTATTTTGGGGCAAAAATGCAGAAATTCCTAATATTTTGTGGTAAAAATGCAGATATTCCCCTTATTTTTAGGTAAAAAGGCTGAAATTCCCCTTATTTGGGGGCAAAAAGGCAGAAATTTCCTTTATTTTGGGGCAAAATTGCAGAAATTTCACTTACTTCAGGGTAATAAGTCAGAATTTTTCCTTATTTTAGGGCAAAAAAGACAGAAATTCCCTTTGTTTTGGGAGAAAAAGACAGAAATTTCACTTATTTAGAGGCAAAAAGCAGAAATTCCCCTCATTTTTGAGCAAAAATGAAGAAATTTCCTTTTTTGATGGCAAAAAGTTATGCATTCTTCTTATTTTCAGGAAAAAAGGCAGAAATTCCCCGTATTTTGGAGCAAAATTGCAGAAATTCCCGTAATTGTGGGGCAAAAAGGAAGAAATTTTCTATATGTTGGGGCAAAAAGACAGAAATTCTCCTTATTTTGGGGCAAAACTCAGAAATTCCACTTATTTTGGGGCAAAATTCTAAAAATTTCCTTTATTTTGGGGCAAAATTGGAGAAATTTCACTTATTTTAGGGCAAAATTGCAGAAATTTCAAATATTTTGGGGCATAATTGCAGAAATTTCAATTATTTCAGAGAAACAGGCACTAATTTTCCTTATTTTGGGGCAAAAAGGCAGAAATTGCTAATATTTTGTGGCAAAAATGCAGAAATTCCCCTTATTTTGAGGTAAAAAGGCTGAAATTCCCCTTATTTGGGGGCAAAAAGGCAGAAATTTTCCATATTTTGGGGCAAAATTGCAGAAATTTCACTTATTTTGGGGCATAATTGCAGAAATTTCACTTATTTCAGGGAAAAAAAAGCAGAAATTTTCTTATTTTGGTGCAAAAAGGCAGAAATTCCTAATATTTTGTGTCAAAAATGCAGAAATTCCCCTTATTTTGAGGTAAAAAGGCTGAAATTCCTCTTAATAGGGGGCAAAATGGCAGAAATTTTTTATATTTTAGGGCAAAATTGCAGAAATTTCACTTACACTGGGTAATAAGTCATAATTTTTCATTATTTTGGGGCAAAAAAGACAGAAATTCCATTTGTTTTAGGGGAAAAAGACAGATATTCCACTTATTTCGAGGCAAAAAAGCAGAAATTCCCCTTATTTTGGAGCAAAAATGAAGTAATTTCCCTTTTTTATGGCAAAAAGGTATGCATTCTTCTTATGTTCGGGAAAAAAGTCAGAAATTCTCCGTATTTTGGAGCAAAATTGCAGAAATTCACATAATTGTGGGGCAAAAAGGCAGAAATTGCCTATATGTTGGGGCAAAAAGACTGAAATTCTCCTTATTTTGGGGCAAAACTCAGAAATTCCAATTATTTTGGGGCAAAATTCCAGAAATCTTTCTTATTTTAGGCAAAATTGCAGAAATTTCACTTATTTTGGGGCAAAATTGCAGAAATTTCTCTTATTTCAGGGTAATAAGTCAGAAATTTTCTTTATTTTGAGGCAAAAAATACAAGAATATTTTTTGTTTTGGGGGAAAAAGACAGAAATTGCACTTATTTAGTGGCAAAAAAGCAGAAATTCCTTTTATTTTGGAGCAAAAATGAAGAAATTTCCCTTTTTTATGGCAAAAAGGTATGCATTCTTTTTATTTTCGGGCAAAAAGGCAGAAATTCCTTGTATTTTGGAGCAAAATTGAAGAAATTTGCCTAATTGTAGGGCAAAAAGGCAGAAATTCTCTATATGTTGGGGCAAAAAGACAGAAATTCTCATTATTTTGGGGCAAAACTCAGAAATTCCATTTTGGAATCAAAATTCCAGAAATTTCCCTTATTTTGGGGCAAAATTGCAGAAATTTCACTTATTTTGGGGCAAAATTGCAGAAATTTCACTTATTTCAGGGAAAAAAAAGCAGAAATTTTCTTATTTTGGGCCTAAAAGGCAGAAATTCCTAATATTTTGTGGCAAAAATGCATAAATTCCCCTTATTTTGAGGTAAAAATGCTAAAATTCCTTTTAATAGGGGGTAAATATGCAGAAATTCCCCTAATTTGAGGTAAAATGGCTGAAATTCCTTTTATTCTGGAAACAAAAACGCAGAAATTTCCCTTATTTTGGGGCAAAATTGCAGAAATTTCACTTAGTTCAGGGTAATAAGTGAGAATTTTTTCTTATTTTGGGGCAAAAAAGACAGAAATTCCCTTTGTTTTGGGGGAAAAAGACAGAAATTCCACTTATTTAGAGGCAAAAAAGCAGAAATTCCCTTTATTTTGGAGCAAAATTGCAGAAATTCCCCTAATTGTGGGGCAAAAATGCAGAAAATCTTTATATGTTGGGGCAAAATGACAGAAATTCTCTTTATTTTGGGGCAAAACTCAGAAATTCCACTTATTTTGGGGCAAAATTCCAGAAATATCCCTTAATTTGGGGCAAAATTGCAGAAATTTCACTTATTTTGGGGCAAAATTGCAGAAATTTCACTTATTTCAGGGAAAAAAGGCAGAATTTTTCCTTATTTTGGGGAAAAAAGCAGAAATTCCTAATATTTTGTGGCAAAAATGCAGAAATTCCCCTTATTTTGAGGTAAAAAGGCTGAAATTTCCCTTATTTGAGGGCAAAAAGTCAGAAATTTCCCATATTTTGGGGCAAAAAAGACAGGAATTTTCTTTGTTTTGTGGGAAAAACACAGAAATTCCACTTATTTAGAGGCAAAAAAGCAGAAATTTTCCTTATTTTGGAGCAAAAATGAAGAAATTTCCCTTTTTTATAGCAAAAAGGTATGCATTCTTCTTATTTTCGGGCAAAAAGGCAAAAATTCACGGTATTTTGGAGCAAAATTGCAGAAATTTGCCTAATTGTGGGGCAAAAAGGCAGAAATTCTCTATATGTTGGGGCAAAAAGACAGAAATTCTCCTTATTTTGGGGCAAAACTCAGAAATTCCATTATTTTGGGGCAAAATTCCAGAAATTTCCCTTATTTTGGGGCAAAATTGCAGAAATTTAACTTTTTTTGGGGCATAATTGGAGAAATTTCACTTATTTCAGGGAAAAAAAGCAGAAATTTTCTTATTTTGGGGCAAAGAGGCAGAAATTCCTAATATTTTGTGTCAAAAATGCAGAAATTCCCCTTATTTTGAGGTAAAAAGGCTGAAGTTCTCCTTAATAGGGGGCAAAAAGGCAGAAATTTTTCTTATGTTAGGGGAAAATTGCAGAAATTTCACTTAGTTCAGGGAAATAAGTCAGAATTTTTCATTATTTTGAAGCAAAAAGACAGAAATTCTATTTGTTTTAGGGGGAAAAGACAGATATTCCCCTTATTTAGAGGCAAAAAAGCAGAAATTCCCCTTATTTTGGAGCAAAAATGAAGAAATTTCTCCTTTTTATGGCAAAAAGGTATGCATTTTTCTTATTTTCAGGCAAAAAGGCAGAAATTCTCCGTATTTTGGAGCAAAATTGCAGAAATTCCCATAATTGTGGGGCCAAAAGGCACAAATTGCCTATATGTTGGGGCAAAAAGACAGAAATTCTCCTTATTTTGTGTCAAAACTCAGAAATTCCATTTATTTTGGGGCAAAATTCCAGAAATTTCTCTTATTTTGGGGCAAAATTGCAGAAATTTCACTTATTTTGGCACAAAATTGCAGAAATTTCACTTATTTTAGGGTAATAAGTCAGAAATTTTATTTATTTTGGGGCAAAAAAGACAGGAATTTTCTTTGTTTTGGGGGAAAAAGATAGAAATTCCACTTATTTAGAGGCAAAATAGCAGAAATTCTTTTTATTTTGGAGCAAAAATGAAGAAATTTCCCTTTTTTATGGCAAAACGGTATGCATTCTTCTTATTTTCTGGCAAAAAGGCAGAAATTCCCCGTATTTTGGAGCAAAATTGCAGAAATTTGCCTAATTGTAGGGCAAAAAGGCAGAAATTCTCTATATGTTGGGGCAAAAAGACAGAAATTCTCCTTATTTTGGGGCAAAACTCAGGAATTCTATTTTTGGGGGCAAAATTCCAGAAATTTCCCTTATTTTGGGGCAAAATTGCAGAAATTTCACTTATTTTGGGGCAAAATTGCAGAAATTTCACTTATTTCAGGGATAAAAAGCAGAAATTTTCTTATTTTGGGCCAAAAATGCAGAAATTCCTAATATTTTGTGGCAAAAATGCATAAATTCCCCTTATTTTGAGGTAAAAATGCTTAAATTCCCCTTAATAGGGAATAAATATGCAGAAATTCCCCTAATTTGAGGTAAAATGGCTGAAATCCCCTTATTTTGGAAACAAAAACGCAAAAATTTCCTTTATTTTGGGGCAAAATTGCAGAAATTTCACTTACTTCAGGGTAATAAGTCAGTATTTTTCCTTATTTTGGGGCAAAAAAGACAGAAATTCCCTTTGTTTTGGGGGAAAAAGACAGAAATTCCAGTTATTTAGAGGCAAAAAAGCAGAAATTCCCCTTATTTTGGAGCAAAAATGAAGAAATTTCCCTTTCTTATGGCAAAAAGGTATGCATTCTTCTTATTTTCGGGCAAAAAGGCAGAATATCGCCGTATTTTGGAGCAAAATTGCAGAAATTCCCCTAATTGTTGGGCAAAAATGCAGAAAATCTCTATATGTTGGGGCAAAAAGACAGAAATTCTCCTTATTTTGGGGCAAAACTCAGAAATTCCACTTATTTTGGTGCAAAATTCCAGAAATTTCCCTTATTTTGGGGCAAAATTGCAGAAATTTCACTTATTTTGTTGCAAAATTGCAGAAATTTCACTTATTTTGGGGCAAAATTGCAAAAATTTCACTTATTTCAGGGAAAAAATGCAGAAATTTTTCTTATTTTGGGGCAAAAAGCAGAAATTCCTAATATTTTGTGGCAAAAAAGCAGAAATTCCCCTTATTTTGAGGTAAAAAGGCTGAAATTCCCCTTATTTGGGGGCAAAAAGTAAAAAATTTCCAATATTTTGGGGCAAAATTGCAGAAATTTCACTTACTTCAGGGTAATAAGTCAAAATTTTTCCTTATTTTAGGGCAAAAAGACCGAAATTCCCTTTGTTTTGGGGGAAAAAGACAGATATTCCACTTATTTAGAGGCAAAAAAGCAGAAATTCCCCTTATTTTGGAGCAAAAATGAAAAAATTTTCTTTTTTGATGGCAAAAAGGTATGCATTCTTCTTATTTTCAGGCAAAAAGGCAGAAATTCCCCGTATTTTGGAGCAAAATTGGAGAAATTTTCCTAATTGTAGGGCAAAAAGGCAGAAATTCCCTATATGTTGGGGCAAAAAGACAGAAATTCTCCTTATTTTGGGGCAAAACTCAGAAATTCCACTTATTTTGGGGCAAAATTCCAGAAATTTCCATTATTTAGGGACAAAAGATCACAAATTTCACTTATTTTGGGGCAAAATTACAGAAATTTCACTTATTTCAGGGAAAAAAAGCAGAAATTTTCTTATTTTGGGCCAAAGGGCAGAAATTCCTAATATTTTGTGGCAAAAATGCAGAAATTCCCCTTATTTTTAGGTAAAAAGGCTGAAATTCCTCTTAATAGGGGGTAAATATGCATAAATTCCACTAATTTGAGGTAAAATGGCTGAAATTCCATTTATTTTGGAAACAAAAACGCAGAAATGTACCTTATTTTGGGGCAAAATTCCAGAAATTTCACATACTTCAGGGTAATAATTCAGAATTTTTCCTTATTTTGGGGCAAAAAAGACAGAAATTCCCCTTGTTTTGGGGGAAAAAGACAGAAATTCCACTTATTTAGAGGCAAAAAAGCAGAAATTCCCCTTATTTTGGAGCAAAAATGAAGAAATTTCCCTTTTTTATGGCAAAAAAGGTAGGCATTCTTCTTATTTTCGGGAAATAAAGCAGAAATTCCCTGTATTTTGGAGCAAAATTGCAGAAATTCCCCTAATTGTGGGGCAAAAATGCAGAAAATCTCTATATGTTGGTGCAAAAAGACAGAAATTCTCCTTATTTTAGGGCAAAACTCAGGAATTCCACTTATTTTGGGGCAAATTCCAGAAATTTCCATTATTTTTGGGCAAAATTGCAGAAATTTCACTTATTTTTGTGCAAAATTGCAGAAATTTCACTTATTTTGGGGCAAAATTGCAGAAATTTCACTTATTTCAGGAAAAAAAGGCAGAAATTTTCCTTATTTTGGGGCAAAAAGCAGAAATTCCTAATATTTTGTGGCAAAAAATGCAGAAATTCCCCTTATTTTGAGGTAAAAAGGCTGAAATTCCCCTTATTTGGAAGCAAAAAGTCAGAAATTTCCCATATTTTAGGGCAAAATTGCAGAAATTTCACTTACTTCAGGGTAATAAGCCAGAATTTCTTCTTATTTTGGAGCAATAAAGGCAGACATTCCCTTTGTTTTGGGGGAAAAATACAGAAATTCCACTTATTTAGAGGAAAAAAGCAGAAATTACCCTTATTTTGGAGCAAAAATTAAGAAATTTCCTTTTTTTATGGCAAAAAGGTATGCATTCTTCTTATTTTTGGGCAAAAAGGCAGAAATTCCCCGTATTATGGAGCAAAATTGAAGAAATTCCCCTAATTGTGGGGCAAAAAGGCAGAAATTCCGATATATGTTGGGGCAAAAAGACAGAAATTCTCCTTATTTTGGGGCAAAACTCTGAAATTCCACTTATTTTGGGGCAAAATTCCAGAAATTTCCCTTATTTTGAGACAAAAGTGCAGATATTTCACTTATTTTGAGGCATAATTGAAGAAATTTCACTTATTTCAGGGTAATAAGTCAGAAATTTTTCTTATTTTGGGGCAAAAAAGACAGGAATATTCTTTGTTTTGGGGGAAAAGACAGAAATTCCACTTATTTATAGGCAAAAAAGCAGAAATTCCCCTTATTTTGAAGCAAAAATGAAGAAATTTCCCTTTTTTATGGCAAAAAGGTATGCATTCTTCTTATTTTCGGGCAAAAAGGCAAAAATTCACGGTATTTTGGAGCAAAATTGCAGAAAATTGCCTAATTGTGGGGCAAAAAGGCAGAAATACTCTATATGTTGGGGCAAAAAGACAGAAATTCTTTTTATTTTGGGGCAAAACTCAGAAATTCCATTATTTTGGGGCAAAATTCCAGAAATTTCCCTTATTTTTGGGCAAAATTGCAGAAATTTCCTTTATTTTGGGGCAAAATTGCAGAAATTTCACTTATTTCATGAAAAAAAAGCAAAAATTTTCTTATTTTGGGGCAAAAAGGCAGAAATTCCTAATATTATGTGTCAAAAATGCAGAAATTCCCCTTATTTTGAGGTAAAAAGGCTGAAATTCCCCTTAATAGGGGGCCAAAAGAAGAAATTTTTCTTATTTTAGGGTTAAATTGCAGAAATTTCACTTACTTAAGGGTAATAAGTCAGAATTTTTCATTATTTTTGGGGCAAAAAAGACAGAAATTCCATTTGTTTTAGGGGAAAAAGACAGATATTCCACTTATTTAGAGGCAAAAAAGCAGAAATTCCCCTTATTTTGGAGCAAAAATGAAGAAATTTCCCTTTTTTATGGCAAAAAGGTATGCATTCTTCTTATTTTGGGGCAAAAATGCAGAAATTCTCCGTATTTTGGAGCAAAATTGCAGAAATTCCCATAATTGTGGGGCAAAAAGGCAGAAATTGCCTATATGTTGGGGCAAAAAGACAGAAATTCTCCTTATTTTGGGGCAAAACTCAGAAATTCCACTTATTTTGGGGCAAAATTCCAGAAATTTTCTTTATTTTGAGGCAAAAAAGACAGGAATTTTCTTTGTTTTGGGGGAAAAAAACAGAAATTCCACTAATTTAGTGGCAAAAAAGCAGAAATTCCTTTTATTTTGGAGCAAAAATGAAGAACTTTTTTTTTTATGGCAAAAAGGTATGCATTCTTCTTATTTTCGGGCAAAAAGGCAGAAATTCCCCGTATTTTGGAACAAAATTGCAGAAATTTGCCTAATTGTAGAGCAAAAAGGCAGAAATTCTCTAAATGTTGGGGCAAAAAGACAAAAATTCTCCTTATTTTGGGGCAAAACTCAGACATTCCATTTTTTTGGGTCAAAATTCCAGAAATTTCCCTTATTTTGGGGCAAAATTGCAGAAATTTCACTTATTTTGGGGCATAATTGCAGAAATTTCACTTATTTCAGGGAAAAAAAGCAGAAATTTTCTTATTTTGGGCCAAAAAGGCAGAAATTCCTAATATTTTGTGGCAAAAATGGAGAAATTCCCCTTATTTTGAGGTAAAAATGCTGAAATTCCCCTTAATAGGGGGTAAATATGCAGAAATTCTCCTAATTTGAGGTAAAATGTCTGAAATTCCCCTTATTTTGGAAACAAAAACGCAGAAATTTCCCTTATTTTGGGGCAAAATTGCAGAAATTTCACTTACTTCAGGGTAATAAGTCAGAATTTTTCCTTATTTTGGGGCAAAAAAGACAGAAATTCCTTTTGTTTGGGGGAAAAAGACAGAAATTCCACTTATTTAGAGGCAAAAAAGCAGAAATTCCCCTTATTTTGGAGCAAAAATAAAGAAATTTCCCTTTCTTATGGCAAAAAGGTATGCATTCTTCTTATTTTCGGGCAAAAAGGCAGAAATTCCCCGTATTTGGAGCAAAATTGCAGGAATTCCCCTAATTGTGAGGCAAAAATTCAGAAAATCTCTATATGTTGGGGCAAAAAGAAAGAAATTCTAATTATTGTGGGGCAAAACTCAGAAATTCTACTTATTTTGGGGCAAAATATCAAAAATTTCCCTTATTTTGGGGCAAAATTGCAGAAATTTCACTTATTTTAGGGCAAAATTGCAGAAATTTCACTTATCTGGGGGCAAAATTGCAGAAATTTCACTTATTTTGAAGCAAAATTGCAGAAATTTCACTTATTTCAGGGAATAAGAGCAGAAATTTTCCGTATTTTGGGGCAAAAAGCAGAAATTTCTAATATTTTGTGGCAAAAAAGGAGAAATACCTCTTATTTTGAGGTAAAAAGGCTGAAATTCCCCTTATTTGGGGGCAAAAATGAAGAAATTTTCCATATTTTGGGGCAAAATTGCCGAAATTTCACTTACTTCAGGGTTTTAAGTCAGAACTTTTCATTATTTTGGGGCAAAAAAGACAGAAATTCCCTTTGTTTTGGGGGAAAAAGACAGAAATTCCACTTATTTAGAGGCAAAAAAGCAGAAATTCCCCTTATTTTGGAGCAAAAATGAAAAAATTTCCTTTTTTGATGGCAAAATGGTATGCATTCTTCTTATTTTCAGGCAAAAAGGCAGAAATTCCCCATATTTTGGAGCAAAATTGAAGAAATTCCCCTAATTGTGGTGCAAAAAGGCAGAAATTCCCTATATGTTGGGGCAAAAAGACAGAAATTCTCCTTATTTTGGGGCAAAACTCTGAAATTCCATTTTTTTTGGGGGCAAAATTCCAGAAATTTCCCTTATTTTGGGGCAAAATTGCAGAAATTTCACTTATTTTGGGGCATAATTGCAGAAATTTCACTTATTTCAGGGAATAAGAGCAGAAATTTTCTTATTTTGGGCCAAAAAGGCAGAAATTCCTAATATTTTGTGGCAAAAATGCAGAAATTCCCCTTATTTTGAGGTAAAAATGCTGAAATTCCCCTTAATAGGGGGTAAATATGCAGAAATTCTCCTAATTTGAGGTAAAATGTCTGAAATTCCCCTTATTTTGGAAACAAAAACGCAGAAATTTCCCTTATTTTGGGGCAAAATTGCAGAAATTTCACTTACTTCAGGGTAATAAGTCAGAATTTATCCTTATTTTGGGGCAAAAAACACAGAAATTCCTTTTGTTTTGCGGGAAAAAGACAGAAATTCCACTTATTTAGAGGCAAAAAAGCAGAAATTCCCCTTATTTTGGAGCAAAAATAAAGAAATTTCCCTTTCTTATGGCAAAAAGGTATGCATTCTTCTTATTTTCGGGCAAAAAGGCAGAAATTCCCCGTATTTGGAGCAAAATTGCAGGAATTCCCCTAATTGTGAGGCAAAAATTCAGAAAATCTCTATATGTTGGAGCAAAAAGAAAGAAATTCTAATTATTGTGGGGCAAAACTCAGAAATTCCACTTATTTTGGGGCAAAATATCAAAAATTTCCCTTATTTGGGGGCAAAATTGCAGAAATTTCACTTATTTTGAAGCAAAATTGCAGAAATTTCACTTATTTCAGGGAATAAGAGCAGAAATTTTCCTTATTTTGGGGCAAAAAGCAGAAATTTCTAATATTTTGTGGCAAAAAAGCAGAAATACCCCTTATTTTGAGGTAAAAAGGCTGAAATTCCCCTTATTTGGGGGCAAAAATGAAGAAATTTTCCATATTTTGGGGCAAAATTGCAGAAATTTCACTTACTTCAGGGTTTTAAGTCAGAACTTTTCATTATTTTGGGGCAAAAAAGACAGAAATTCTCTTTGTTTTGGGGGAAAAAGACAGAAATTCCACTTATTTAGAGGCAAAAAAGCAGAAATTCCCCTTATTTTGGAGCAAAAATGAAGAAATTTCCTTTTTTGATGGCAAAATGGTATGCATTCTTCTTATTTTCAGGCAAAAAGGCAGAAATTCCCCATATTTTGGAGCAAAATTGAAGAAATTCCCCTAATTGTGGTGCAAAAAGGCAGAAATTCCCTATATGTTGGGGCAAAAAGACAGAAATTCTCCTTATTTTGGGGCAAAACTCTGAAATTCCACTTATTTTGGGGCAAAATTCCAGAAATTTCTCTTATTCTGGGACAAAAGTGCAGAAATTTCACTTATTTTGGGGCACAATTGCAGAAATTTCACTTATTTCAGGGTAATAAGTCAGAAATTTTTCTTATTTTGGGGCAAAAAAGACAGGAATATTCTTTGTTTTGGGGGAAAAGACAGAAATTCCACTTATTTATAGGCAAAAAAGCAGAAATTCCCCTTATTTTGAAGCAAAAATGAAGAAATTTCCCTTTTTTATGGCAAAAAGTTATGCATTCTTCTTATTTTCGGGCAAAAAGGCAGAAATTCCCCGTATTTTGGAGCAAAATTGCAGAAATTTGCCTAATTGTAGGGCAAAAAGGCAGAAATTCTCTATAAGTTGGGGCAAAAAGACAGAAATTCTCCTTATTTTGGGGCAAAACTCAGAAATTCCATTTTTTGGGGCAAAATTCCAGAAATTTCCCTTAATTTGGGGCAAAATTGTAGAAATTTCACTTATTTTGGGGCAAAATTGCAGAAATTTCACTTATTTCAGAGAAAAAAAAGCAGAAATTTTCTTATTTTGGGCCAAAAAGGCAGAAATTCCTAATATTTTGTGGCAAAAATGCATAAATTCCCCTTATTTTGAGGTAAAAATACTGAAATTCCCTTAATAGAGGGTAAATATGCAGAAATTCCCCTAATTTGAGGTAAAATGGCTGAAATTCCCCTTATTTTGTAAACATAAACGCAGAAAATTCCCTTATTTTAGGGCAAAATTGCATAAATTTCACTTACTTCAGGGTAATAAGTCAGAATTTTTCCTTATTTTGGGGCAAAAAAGACAGAAATTCCCTTTGTTTTGGGGGAAAAAGACAGAAATTCTACTTATTTAGAGGCAAAAAAGCAGAAATAACCCTTATTTTGTGGCAAAAAATGAAGAAATTCCCCTTATTTTGAGGTAAAAAGGCTGAAATTCCCCTTATTTGGAAGCAAAAAGTAAGAAATTTCCCATATTTTGGGGCAAAATTGCAGAAATCTCACTTACTTCAGGGTAATAAGTTAGAATTTTTCATTATTTTGAGGCAAAAAAGACAGAAATTCCATTTGTTTTAGGGGAAAAAACAGATATTCCACTTATTTAGAGGCAAAAAAGCAGAAATTCCCCTTATTTTGGAGCAAAAATGAAGAAATTTCCCTTTTTTATGGCAAAAAGATATACATTCTTCTTATTTTCGGGCAAAAAGGCAGAAATTCTCCGTATTTTGGAGCAAAATTGCAGAAATTCCCATAATTGTGGGGCAAAAAGGCAGAAATTGCCTATATGTTGGGGCAAAAAGACAGAAATTCTCCTTATTTTGGGGCAAAACTCAGAAATTCCACTTATTTTGGGGCAAAATTCCAGAAATTTTTCTTATTTTGGGGCAAAATTGCAGAAATTTCACTTATTTTGGGGCAAAATTGCAGAAATTTCACTTACTTCAGGGTAATAAGTCAGAAATTTTTATTATTTTGGGGCAAAAAAGACAGAAATTCCTTTTGTTTTGGGGGAAAAAGACAGACATTCCACTTATTTAGTGGCAAAAAAGCAGAAATTCCTTTTATTTTGGAGCAAAAATGAAGAAATTTCCCTTTTTTATGGCAAAAAGGTATGCATTCTTCTTATTTTCGGGCAAAAAGGCAGAAATTCCCTGTATTTTGGAGCAAAATTGCAGAAATTTGCCTAATTGTAGGGCAAAAAGGCAGAAATTCTCTATATGTTGGGGCAAAAAGACAGAAATTCTCCTTTTTTTGGGGCAAAACTCAGAAATTCCATTTTTGGGGCAAAATTCCAGAAATTTCCCTTACTTTGGGGCAAAATTGCAGAAATTTCACTTATTTTGGGGCAAAATTGCAGAAATTTCACTTATTTCAGAGAAAAAAGACAGAAATTTTCCTTATTTTGGGGCAAAAAGGCAGAAATTCCTAATATTTTGTGACAAAAATGCAGAAATTCCCCTTATTTTGAGGTAAAAAGGCTAAAATTCTCCTTATTTGGGGGCAAAAAGGCACTAATTTCCCTAATTTTGGTGCAAGATTGCAGAAATTTCACTTATTTCAGGGTAATAAGTCAGAATTTTTTCTTATTTTGGGGCAAAAAATACAGAAATTCCCTTTGTTTTGGGGAAATAAGAGAGAAATTCCACTTATTTAGAGGCAAAAAAGCAGAAATTCCCCTTATTTTGGAGCAAAAATGAAGAAATTTCCCTTTTTTTATGGCAAAAAAGTATGCATTCTTCTTATTTTCATGCAAAAAGCAGAAATTCTCCGTATTTTGGAGAAAAATTGCAGAAATTCCTCTAATTGTGGGGCAAAAATGCAGAAATTGCCTATATGTTGGGCTAAAAAGACAGAAATTCTCCTTATTTTGCGGCAAAACTCAGAAATTCCACTTATTTTGGGGCAACATTCCAGAAATTTCCTTTATTTTGGGGCAAAATTGCAGAAATTTCACTTATTTTGGGGCAAAATTGGAGAAATTACACTTATTTCAGGGTAGTAAGTCAGAAATTTTCCTTATTTTGGGGCAAAAAAGACAGGAATTTTCTTTGTTTTGGGGGAAAAAGACAGAAATTCCACTTATTTAGAGGCAAAAAATCAGAAATTCCCCTTATTTTGGAGCAAAAATGAAGAAATTTCAATTTTTTATGGCAAAAAGGTATGCATTCTTCTTATTTTCGGGCAAAAAGGCAGAAATTCCCCGTATTTTGGAGCAAAATTTCAGAAATTCCCCTAATTGTGGGGCAAAAAGGCAGAAATTCCCTTTAGTTAGGGCAAAAAGACAGAAATTCTCCTTATTTTGGGGCAAAACTCAGAAATTCCACTTATTTTGTGGCAAAATTGCAGAAATTTCCCTTATTTTGGGGCAAAATTGCAGAAATTTTACTTGTATTGGGGCAAAAAGGCAGAAATTTCACTTATTTCAAGGAAAAAAAGCAGAAATTTTTTTATTTTGGGGCAAAAAGGCAGAAATTAATAATATTTTGTGGCAAAAATGCAGAAATTCTCCTTATTTTGAGGTAAAAAGGCTGAAATTCCCCTTATTTGTGGGCAAAAAGGCAGAAATTTCCCTTATTTTGGGGCAAAATTGCAGAAATTTCACTTACTTAAGGGTAATAAATCAGAATTTTTCCTTTTTTGGTGCAAAAATACAAAAATTCCATTTGTTTTGGGGGAAAAAGACAGAAATTCCACTTATTTAGAGGCAAAAAAGCAGAAATTCCCCTTATTTGGAGCAAAAATGAAGAAATTTCCCTTTTTTATGGCAAAAAGTTATGCATTCTTTTTATTTTCGGGCAAAAAGGCAGAAATTCCCCGTATTTTGGAGCAAAATTGCAGAAATTCCCCTAATTGTGGGGCAAAGAGGCAGAAATTGCCTATATGTTGGGGCAAAAAGACAGAAATTCTCCTTATTTTGGGGCAAAACTCAGAAATTCCACTTATTTTGGGGCAAAATTCGAAAATTTCCCTTATTTTGGGGCAAAATTGCAGAAATTTCACTTATTTTGGGGCAAAATTGCAGAAATTTCACTTATTTCAGGGAAAAAAAGCAGAAATTTTTCTTATTTTGCGGCAAAAATGTAGAAATTTCTAATATTTTGTGGCAAAAATGCAGAAATTCCCCTTATTTTGAGGTAAAAAGGCTGAAATTCCCCTTATTTGGGGGCAAAAAGCAGAAATTCCCCTTATTTTGAGGTAAAAAGGCTGAAATTCCCCTTATTTGGGGGCAAAAAGGCAGAAAGTTCCCTTATTTTGGGGCAAAATTTCAGAAATTTCACTTACTTCAGGGTAATAAGTCAGAATTTTTCCTTATTTTGCGGCAAAAAAGACAGAAATTCCCTTTGTTTTGGGGGAAAAAGACAGAAATTCCACTTATTTAGAGGCAAAAAAGCAGAAATTCCTCTTATTTTGGAGCAAAAATGAAGAAATTTCCCATTTTTATGGCAAAAAGGTATGCATTCTTCTTATTTTCGGGCAAAAAGGCAGAAATTCCCTGTATTTTGGAGCAAAATTGCAGAAATTCCCCTAATTGTGGGGCAGAAAGGCAGAAATTGCCTATATGTTGGGGAAAAAACAGAAATTCTCCTTATTTTGTGGAAAAACTCAGAAATTCCACTTATTTTGGGGCAAAATTCCAGAAATTTTCCTTATTGTGGGGCAAAATTGCAGAAATTTCACTTATTTTGGGGCAAAATTGCAGAAATTTCACTTATTTCAGGGAAAAAATGCAGAAATTTTCTTATTTTGGGGCAAAAAGGCAGAAATTCCTAATATTTTGTGGCAAAAATGCAGAAATTCCTATTATTTTGAGGTAAAAAGGCGGAAATTCCCCTTATTTTGGGGCAAAAAGGCAAAAATTTCCTTTATTTTGGGGCAAAATTGCAGAAATTTCACTTATTTCAGGGTAATAAGTCAGAAATTTTCCTTATTTTGGGGCAAAAATTACAGGAATTCCCTATGTTTTGGGGGAAAAAAAGACAAATTTCATTTATTTAAAGGTAAAAAAGCAGACATTACCCTTATTTTGGAGCAAAAATGAAGAAATTTCCCTTTTTTATGGCAAAAAGTTATGCATTCTTCTTATTTTCGGGCAAAAAGGCAAAAATTCCCCGTATTTTGGAGCAAAATTGCAGAAATTCCCCTAATTCTGGGGCAAAAAGGCAGAAATTCTTTATATGTTGGGGCAAAAAGACAGAAATTCTCCTTATTTTGGGGCAAAACTCAGAAATTCCAATTATTTTGGGGCAAAATTCCAGAAATTTTCCTTATTTTGGTGCAAAATTGCAGAAATTTCACTTATTTTGGGCTAAAATTGCAGAACTTTCACTTATTTTGGGGCAAAATTTCAGAAATTTCACTTATTTCAGAGAAAAAAGGCAGAAATTTTCCTTATTTTGGGGCAAAAATGCAGAAATTCCTAATATTTTGTGGCAAAAATTCAGAAATTCCTCTTATTTTAGGTAAAAAGGCTGAAATTCCCCTTCTTTGGGGGCAAAAAGTCAGAAATTTCCCTTATTTTGGGGCAAAATTGCAGAAATTTTACTTAGTTCAGGGTAATAAGGCAGAATTTTTCCTTATTTTGGGGTAAAAAAGACGGTAATTCCCTTTGTTTTGGGGAAAAAAGACAGAAATTCCACTTATTTATAGGCAAAAAAGCAGAAATTCTCCTTATTTTGGAGCAAAAATGAAGAAATTTGCCTTTTTTATGGCAAAATGGTATGCATTCTTCTTATTTTCAGGCAAAAAGGCAGAAATTCCCCATATTTTGGAGCAAAATTGCAGAAATTCCCCTAATTGTAAGGCAAAAAGGCAGAAATTGCCTATATGTTGGGGCAAAAAGACAGAAATTCTCCTTATTTTGGGGCAAAACTCAGAAATTCCACTTATTTTGGGGAAAAATTTCAGAAATTTCCCTTATTTTGGGGCAAAATTGCAGAAATTTCACTTCTTTTGGGGCAAAATTACAGAAATTTCACTTATTTCAGGGTAATAAGTCAGAAATTTTCCTTATTTTAGGGCAAAAAAGACAGCACTTTTCTTTGTTTTGGGGGAAAAGACAGAAATTCCACTTACTTAGAGGCAAAAAAGCAGAAATTCCCCTTATTTTGAAGCAAAAATGAAGAAATTTCACTTTTTTATGGCAAAAAGATATGCATTCTTCTTATTTTCGGGCAAAAAAGCAAAAATTCACCATATTTTGGAGCAAAATTGCAGAAATTCCCCTAATTGTGGAGCAAAAAGGCAGAAATTCCCTTTAGTTAGGGCAAAAAGACAGAAATTCTCCTTATTTTGGGGCAAAACTCAGAAATTCCACATATTTTGGGGCAAAATTCCAGAAATTTCCTTTATTTTGGGGCAAAATTGCAGAAATTTCACTTATTTTGGGGCAAAAAGGCAGAAATTTCACTTATTTCAGGGAAAAAAGGCAGAAATTTTCCTTATTTTGGGGCAAAAATGCAGAAATTCCTAATATTTTGTGGTAAAAATGCAGATATTCCCCTTATTTTGGTGTAAAAAGGCTGAAATTTCCCTTATTTGGGGGCAAAAAGGCAAAAATTTCACTTACTTCAGGGTAATAATTCTGAATTTTTCCTTATTTTGGGGCAATTAAGACAGGAATTCATTTTGTTTTGGGGGAAAAAGATAGAAATTCCACTTATTTAGAGGCAAAAAAGCAGAAATTCCCCTTATTTTGGAGCAAAAATGAAGAAATTTCAATTTTTTATGGCAAAAAGTTATGCATTCTTCTTATTTTCGCGCAAAAAAGGCAGAAATTCCTCGTATTTTGGAGCAAAATTGCAGAAATTCCCCTAATTGTGGGGCAAAAAGGCAGAAATTCTCTATATGTTGGGGCAAAAAGACAAAAATTCTTCTTATTTTGGGGCAAAACTCAGAAATTCCACTTATTTTGGGGTAAAATTCCAGAAATTTTTCTTATTTTGGGGCAAAATTGCAGAAATTTCACTTATTTTGGGGCAAAATTGCATTAATTTCACATATTTTGAAGCATAATTGCAGAAATTTCACTTATTTCAGAGAAAAAAGGCAGTAATTTTCCTTATTTTGGGGCAAAAAGGCAGAAATTCCTAATATTTTGTGGCAAAAATGCAGAAATTCTCCTTATTTTGAGGTAAAGAGGCTGAAATTCCCCTTATTAGGGGGTAAAAAGGCAGAAATTTCCCTTATTTTGGGGCAAAATTGCAGAAATTTCACTTACTTCATGGTAATAAGTCAGAATTTTTCCTTATTTTGGGGCATAAAAGACAGAAATTCCATTTGTTTTGGGGAAAAAAACAGAAATTCCACTTATTTAGAAGCAAAAAAGCAGAAATTCCCATTATTTTGGAGCAAAAATGAAGAAATTTCTCTTTTTTATGGCAAAAAAGTATGCATTCTTCTTATTTTCGGGCAAAAAGGCAGAAATTCTCCATATTTTTGAGCAAAATTGCAGAAATTCCCCTAATTGTGGGGCAAAAAGGCAGAAATTGCCTATATGTTGGGGCAAAAACAGAAATTCTTCTTATTTTGTGGCAAAACTCAGAAATTCCACTTATTTTGGGGCAAAATTCTAGAAATTTTCCTTATTTTGGGGCAAAATTGCAGAAATTTCACTTATTTTTGGGCAAAATTGCAGAAATTTCACTTATTTCAGGGTAATAAGTCAGAAATTTTCCTTATTTTGGGGCAAAAAAGACAGGAATTTTTTTTGTTTGGGTGGAAAAAGACAGAAATTCCACTTATTTAGAGGCAAAAAAGCAGAAATTCCCCTTAATTTGGAGCAAAAATGAAGAAATTTCCCTTTTTTATGGCAAAAAGGTATGCATTCTACTTATTTTCGGGCAAAAAGGCAGAAATTTCCCGTATTTTGGAGCAAAATTGCAGAAATTCCCCTATTTGTGGGACAAAAGGCAGAAATACTCTATATGTTGGGGCAAAAAGACAGAAATTCTCCTTATTTTGGGGCAAAACTAAGAAATTCCATTATTTTGGGGCAAATTTCCAGAAATTTCCCTTATTTTGGGGCAAAATTGCTGAAATTTCACTTATTTTGGGGCAAAATTATAGAAATTTCACTTATTTCAGAAAAAAAAAGCAGAAATTTTTTTATTTTGGGCCAAAGGGCAGAAATTCCTAATATATTGTTGCAAAAATGCAGAAATTCCCCTTATTTTGAGGTAAAAAGGCTGAAATTCCTATTAATAGGGGGTAAATATGCAGAAAATCCCCTAATTTGAGGTAAAATGGCTGAAATTCCCTTTATTTTGGAAACAAAAACACAGAAATTTACCTAATTTTGGGGCAAAATTCCAGAAATTTCACATACTTCAGGGTAATAAGTCAGAATTTTTCCATATTATGGGGCAAAAAAGACAGGAATTCCCTTTGTTTTGGGGGAAAAAGACAGATATTCCACTTATTTAGAGGCAAAAAAGCAGAAATTTCCCTTATTTTGGAGCAAAAATGAATAACTTTCCCTTTTTTATGGCAAAAAGGTATGCATTCTTCATATTTTCAGGCAAAAAAGCAGAAATTCTCCGTATTTTGGAACAAAATTGTTGAAATTCCCCTAATTGTGGGACAAAAATGCAGAAAATCTCTAAATGTTGGGGCAAAAATACAGAAATTCTCCTTATTTTGGGGCAAAACTCAGAAATTCCACTTATTTTGGGGCAAAATTCCAGAAATTTCCCTTATTTTGGGGCAAAATTGCAGAAATTTCACTTATTTTGGGGCAAAATTGCAGAAATTTCACTTATTTTGGGGCAAAATTACAGAAATTTCACATATTTCAGGGAAAAAAGGCAGAAATTTTCCTTATTTTGGGGCAAAAAGCAGAAATTCCTAATATTTTGTGGCAAAAATGCAGAAATTCCCCTTATTTTGAGGTAAAAAGGCTGAAATTCCCCTTATTTGGGGGAAAAAAGGAAAAAATTTCCTTTATTTTGGGGCAAAATTCCAGAAATTTCCCATATTTTGGGGCAAAATTGCAGAAATTTCACTTACTTCAGGGTAATAAGTCAGAATTTCTTCTTATTTTGGGGCAAAATACAGAAATTCCCTTTGTTTTGGGGGAAAAAGACAGAAATTCCACTTATTTAGAGGCAAAAAAGAAGAAATTCCCCTTATTTTGGAGCAAAAATGAAGAAATTTCCCTTTTTTATGGCAAAAAGGTATGCATTCTTAATATTTTCGGGCAAAAAGGCAAAAATTCACGGTATTTTGGAGCAAAATTGCAGAAATTTGCCTAATAGTGGGGCAAAAAGGCATAAATTCTCTATAGGCTGGGGCAAAAAGACAGAAATTCTCCTTATTTTGGGGCAAAACTCAGAAATTACATTATTTTTGGGCAAAATTCCAGAAATTTCCCTTATTTTGGGGCAAAATTGCAGAAATTTCACTTATTTTGGGGCATAATTGCAGAAATTTCACTTATTTCAGGGAAAAAAACAGAAATTTTCTTTTTTTGGGGCAAAAATGCAGAAATTTCCAATATTTTGAGTCAAAAATGCAGAAATTCCCCTTATTTTGAGGTAAAAAGGCTGAAATTCCCATTAATAGGGGGCAAAAAAGCAGAAATTTTTCTTATTTTAGGGCAAAATTGCAGAAATCTCACTTACTTCAGGGTAATAAGTCAGAAGTTTTCATTATTTTGAGGCAAAAAAGACAGAAATTCCATTTGTTTTAGGGGAAAAAACAGATATTCCACTTATTTAGAGGCAAAAAAGCAGAAATTCCCCTTATTTTGGAGCAAAAATGAAGAAATTTCCCTTTTTTATGGCAAAAAGGTATGCATTCTTCTTATTTTCGGGCAAAAAGGCAGAAATTCTCCGTATTTTGGAGCAAAATTGCAGAAATTCCCATAATTGTGGGGCAAAAAGGCAGAAATTGCCTATATGTTGGGGCAAAAAGACAGAAATTCTCCTTATTTTGGGGCAAAACTCAGAAATTCCACTTATTTTGGGGCAAAATTCCAGAAATTTTTCTTATTTTGGGGCAAAATTGCAGAAATTTCACTTATTTTGGGGCAAAATTGCAGAAATTTCACTTACTTCAGGGTAATAAGTCAGAAATTTTTATTATTTTGGGGCAAAAAAGACAGAAATTCCTTTTGTTTTGGGGGAAAAAGACAGACATTCCACTTATTTAGTGGCAAAAAAGCAGAAATTCCTTTTATTTTGGAGCAAAAATGAAGAAATTTCCCTTTTTTATGGCAAAAAGGTATGCATTCTTCTTATTTTCAGGCAAAAAGGCAGAAATTCCCTGTATTTTGGAGCAAAATTGCAGAAATTTGCCTAATTGTAGGGCAAAAAGGCAGAAATTCTCTATATGTTGGGGCAAAAAGACAGAAATTCTCCTTTTTTTGGGGCAAAACTCAGAAATTCCATTTTTGGGGCAAAATTCCAGAAATTTCCCTTACTTTGGGGCAAAATTGCAGAAATTTCACTTATTTTGGGGCAAAATTGCAGAAATTTCACTTATTTCAGAGAAAAAAGACAGAAATTTTCCTTATTTTGGGGCAAAAAGGCAGAAATTCCTAATATTTTGTGACAAAAATGCAGAAATTCCCCTTATTTTGAGGTAAAAAGGGTAAAATTCTCCTTATTTGGGGGCAAAAAGGCACTAATTTCCCTAATTTTGGTGCAAGATTGCAGAAATTTCACTTATTTCAGGGTAATAAGTCAGAATTTTTTCTTATTTTGGGGCAAAAAATACAGAAATTCCCTTTGTTTTGGGGAAATAAGAGAGAAATTCCACTTATTTAGAGGCAAAAAAGCAGAAATTCCCCTTATTTTGGAGCAAAAATGAAGAAATTTCCCTTTTTTTATGGCAAAAAAGTATGCATTCTTCTTATTTTCATGCAAAAAGCAGAAATTCTCCGTATTTTGGAGAAAAATTGCAGAAATTCCTCTAATTGTGGGGCAAAAATGCAGAAATTGCCTATATGTTGGGCTAAAAAGACAGAAATTCTCCTTATTTTGCGGCAAAACTCAGAAATTCCACTTATTTTGGGGCAACATTCCAGAAATTTCCTTTATTTTGGGGCAAAATTGCAGAAATTTCACTTATTTTGGGGCAAAATTGGAGAAATTACACTTATTTCAGGGTAGTAAGTCAGAAATTTTCCTTATTTTGGGGCAAAAAAGACAGGAATTTTCTTTGTTTTGGGGGAAAAAGACAGAAATTCCACTTATTTAGAGGCAAAAAATCAGAAATTCCCCTTATTTTGGAGCAAAAATGAAGAAATTTCAATTTTTTATGGCAAAAAGGTATGCATTCTTCTTATTTTCGGGCAAAAAGGTAGAAATTCCCCGTATTTTGGAGCAAAATTTCAGAAATTCCCCTAATTGTGGGGCAAAAAGGCAGAAATTCCCTTTAGTTAGGGCAAAAAGACAGAAATTCTCCTTATTTTGGGGCAAAACTCAGAAATTCCACTTATTTTGTGGCAAAATTGCAGAAATTTCCCTTATTTTGGGGCAAAATTGCAGAAATTTTACTTGTATTGGGGCAAAAAGGCAGAAATTTCACTTATTTCGGGGAAAAAAAGCAGAAATTTTTTTATTTTGGGGCAAAAAGGCAGAAATTAATAATATTTTGTGGCAAAAATGCAGAAATTCTCCTTATTTTGAGGTAAAAAGGCTGAAATTCCCCTTATTTGTGGGCAAAAAGGCAGAAATTTCCCTTATTTTGGGGCAAAATTGCAGAAATTTCACTTACTTAAGGGTAATAAATCAGAATTTTTCCTTTTTTGGTGCAAAAATACAAAAATTCCATTTGTTTTGGGGGAAAAAGACAGAAATTCCACTTATTTAGAGGCAAAAAAGCAGAAATTCCCCTTATTTGGAGCAAAAATGAAGAAATTTCCCTTTTTTATGGCAAAAAGTTATGCATTCTTTTTATTTTCGGGCAAAAAGGCAGAAATTCCCCGTATTTTGGAGCAAAATTGCAGAAATTCCCCTAATTGTGGGGCAAAGAGGCAGAAATTGCCTATATGTTGGGGCAAAAAGACAGAAATTCTCCTTATTTTGGGGCAAAACTCAGAAATTCCACTTATTTTGGGGCAAAATTCGAAAAATTTCCCTTATTTTGGGGCAAAATTGCAGAAATTTCACTTATTTTGGGGCAAAATTGCAGAAATTTCACTTATTTCAGGGAAAAAAAGCAGAAATTTTTCTTATTTTGCGGCAAAAATGTAGAAATTTCTAATATTTTGTGGCAAAAATGCAGAAATTCCCCTTATTTTGAGGTAAAAAGGCTGAAATTCCCCTTATTTGGGGGCAAAAAGCAGAAATTCCCCTTATTTTGAGGTAAAAAGGCTGAAATTCCCCTTATTTGGTGGCAAAAAGGCAGAAAGTTCCCTTATTTTGGGGCAAAATTTCAGAAATTTCACTTACTTCAGGGTAATAAGTCAGAATTTTTCCTTATTTTGCGGCAAAAAAGACAGAAATTCCCTTTGTTTTGGGGGAAAAAGACAGAAATTCCACTTATTTAGAGGCAAAAAAGCAGAAATTCCTCTTATTTTGGAGCAAAAATGAAGAAATTTCCCATTTTTATGGCAAAAAGGTATGCATTCTTCTTATTTTCGGGCAAAAAGGCAGAAATTCCCTGTATTTTGGAGCAAAATTGCAGAAATTCCCCTAATTGTGGGGCAGAAAGGCAGAAATTGCCTATATGTTGGGGAAAAAACAGAAATTCTCCTTATTTTGTGGAAAAACTCAGAAATTCCACTTATTTTGGGGCAAAATTCCAGAAATTTCCCTTATTGTGGGGCAAAATTGCAGAAATTTCACTTATTTTGGGGCAAAATTGCAGAAATTTCACTTATTTCAGGGAAAAAATGCAGAAATTTTCTTATTTTGGGGCAAAAATGCAGAAATTCCTAATATTTTGTGGCAAAAATGCAGAAATTCCTATTATTTTGAGGTAAAAAGGCGGAAATTCCCCTTATTTTGGGGCAAAAAGGCAAAAATTTCCTTTATTTTGGGGCAAAATTGCAGAAATTTCACTTATTTCAGGGTAATAAGTCAGAAATTTTCCTTATTTTGGGGCAAAAATTACAGGAATTCCCTATGTTTTGGGGGAAAAAAAGACAAATTTCATTTATTTAAAGGTAAAAAAGCAGACATTACCCTTATTTTGGAGCAAAAATGAAGAAATTTCCCTTTTTTATGGCAAAAAGTTATGCATTCTTCTTATTTTCGGGCAAAAAGGCAAAAATTCCCCGTATTTTGGAGCAAAATTGCAGAAATTCCCCTAATTGTGGGGCAAAAAGGCAGAAATTCTTTATATGTTGGGGCAAAAAGACAGAAATTCTCCTTATTTTGGGGCAAAACTCAGAAATTCCAATTATTTTGGGGCAAAATTCCAGAAATTTTCCTTATTTTGGTGCAAAATTGCAGAAATTTCACTTATTTTGGGCTAAAATTGCAGAACTTTCACTTATTTTGGGGCAAAATTTCAGAAATTTCACTTATTTCAGAGAAAAAAGGCAGAAATTTTCCTTATTTTGGGGCAAAAATGCAGAAATTCCTAATATTTTGTGGCAAAAATTCAGAAATTCCTCTTATTTTAGGTAAAAAGGCTGAAATTCCCCTTATTTGGGGGCAAAAAGTCAGAAATTTCCCTTATTTTGGGGCAAAATTGCAGAAATTTTACTTAGTTCAGGGTAATAATGCAGAATTTTTCCTTATTTTGGGGTAAAAAAGACGGTAATTCCCTTTGTTTTGGGGAAAAAAGACAGAAATTCCACTTATTTATAGGCAAAAAAGCAGAAATTCTCCTTATTTTGGAGCAAAAATGAAGAAATTTCCCTTTTTTATGGCAAAATGGTATGCATTCTTCTTATTTTCAGGCAAAAAGGCAGAAATTCCCCATATTTTGGAGCAAAATTGCAGAAATTCCCCTAATTGTAAGGCAAAAAGGCAGAAATTGCCTATATGTTGGGGCAAAAAGACAGAAATTCTCCTTATTTTGGGGCAAAACTCAGAAATTCCACTTATTTTGGGGAAAAATTTCAGAAATTTCCCTTATTTTGGGGCAAAATTGCAGAAATTTCACTTCTTTTGGGGCAAAATTACAGAAATTTCACTTATTTCAGGGTAATAAGTCAGAAATTTTCCTTATTTTAGGGCAAAAAAGACAGCACTTTTCTTTGTTTTGGGGGAAAAGACAGAAATTCCACTTACTTAGAGGCAAAAAAGCAGAAATTCCCCTTATTTTGAAGCAAAAATGAAGAAATTTCACTTTTTTATGGCAAAAAGATATGCATTCTTCTTATTTTCGGGCAAAAAAGCAAAAATTCCCCATATTTTGGAGCAAAATTGCAGAAATTCCCCTAATTGTGGAGCAAAAAGGCAGAAATTCCCTTTAGTTAGGGCAAAAAGACAGAAATTCTCCTTATTTTGGGGCAAAACTCAGAAATTCCACATATTTTGGGGCAAAATTCCAGAAATTTCCTTTATTTTGGGGCAAAATTGCAGAAATTTCACTTATTTTGGGGCAAAAAGGCAGAAATTTCACTTATTTCAGGGAAAAAAGGCAGAAATTTTCCTTATTTTGGGGCAAAAATGCAGAAATTCCTAATATTTTGTGGTAAAAATGCAGATATTCCCCTTATTTTGGTGTAAAAAGGCTGAAATTTCCCTTATTTGGGGGCAAAAAGGCAAAAATTTCACTTACTTCAGGGTAATAATTCTGAATTTTTCCTTATTTTGGGGCAATTAAGACAGGAATTCATTTTGTTTTGGGGGAAAAAGATAGAAATTCCACTTATTTAGAGGCAAAAAAGCAGAAATTCCCCTTATTTTGGAGCAAAAATGAAGAAATTTCAATTTTTTATGGCAAAAAGTTATGCATTCTTCTTATTTTCGCGCAAAAAAGGCAGAAATTCCTCGTATTTTGGAGCAAAATTGCAGAAATTCCCCTAATTGTGGGGCAAAAAGGCAGAAATTCTCTATATGTTGGGGCAAAAAGACAAAAATTCTTCTTATTTTGGGGCAAAACTCAGAAATTCCACTTATTTTGGGGTAAAATTCCAGAAATTTTTCTTATTTTGGGGCAAAATTGCAGAAATTTCACTTATTTTGGGGCAAAATTGCATTAATTTCACATATTTTGAAGCATAATTGCAGAAATTTCACTTATTTCAGAGAAAAAAGGCAGTAATTTTCCTTATTTTGGGGCAAAAAGGCAGAAATTCCTAATATTTTGTGGCAAAAATGCAGAAATTCTCCTTATTTTGAGGTAAAGAGGCTGAAATTCCCCTTATTAGGGGGTAAAAAGGCAGAAATTTCCCTTATTTTGGGGCAAAATTGCAGAAATTTCACTTACTTCATGGTAATAAGTCAGAATTTTTCCTTATTTTGGGGCATAAAAGACAGAAATTCCATTTGTTTTGGGGAAAAAAACAGAAATTCCACTTATTTAGAAGCAAAAAAGCAGAAATTCCCATTATTTTGGAGCAAAAATGAAGAAATTTCTCTTTTTTATGGCAAAAAAGTATGCATTCTTCTTATTTTCGGGCAAAAAGGCAGAAATTCTCCATATTTTTGAGCAAAATTGCAGAAATTCCCCTAATTGTGGGGCAAAAAGGCAGAAATTGCCTATATGTTGGGGCAAAAACAGAAATTCTTCTTATTTTGTGGCAAAACTCAGAAATTCCACTTATTTTGGGGCAAAATTCTAGAAATTTTCCTTATTTTGGGGCAAAATTGCAGAAATTTCACTTATTTTTGGGCAAAATTGCAGAAATTTCACTTATTTCAGGGTAATAAGTCAGAAATTTTCCTTATTTTGGGGCAAAAAAGACAGGAATTTTTTTTGTTTGGGTGGAAAAAGACAGAAATTCCACTTATTTAGAGGCAAAAAAGCAGAAATTCCCCTTAATTTGGAGCAAAAATGAAGAAATTTCCCTTTTTTATGGCAAAAAGGTATGCATTCTACTTATTTTCGGGCAAAAAGGCAGAAATTTCCCGTATTTTGGAGCAAAATTGCAGAAATTCCCCTATTTGTGGGACAAAAGGCAGAAATACTCTATATGTTGGGGCAAAAAGACAGAAATTCTCCTTATTTTGGGGCAAAACTAAGAAATTCCATTATTTTGGGGCAAATTTCCAGAAATTTCCCTTATTTTGGGGCAAAATTGCTGAAATTTCACTTATTTTGGGGCAAAATTATAGAAATTTCACTTATTTCAGAAAAAAAAAGCAGAAATTTTTTTATTTTGGGCCAAAGGGCAGAAATTCCTAATATATTGTTGCAAAAATGCAGAAATTCCCCTTATTTTGAGGTAAAAAGGCTGAAATTCCTATTAATAGGGGGTAAATATGCAGAAAATCCCCTAATTTGAGGTAAAATGGCTGAAATTCCCTTTATTTTGGAAACAAAAACACAGAAATTTACCTAATTTTGGGGCAAAATTCCAGAAATTTCACATACTTCAGGGTAATAAGTCAGAATTTTTCCATATTATGGGGCAAAAAAGACAGGAATTCCCTTTGTTTTGGGGGAAAAAGACAGATATTCCACTTATTTAGAGGCAAAAAAGCAGAAATTTCCCTTATTTTGGAGCAAAAATGAATAACTTTCCCTTTTTTATGGCAAAAAGGTATGCATTCTTCATATTTTCAGGCAAAAAAGCAGAAATTCTCCGTATTTTGGAACAAAATTGTTGAAATTCCCCTAATTGTGGGACAAAAATGCAGAAAATCTCTAAATGTTGGGGCAAAAATACAGAAATTCTCCTTATTTTGGGGCAAAACTCAGAAATTCCACTTATTTTGGGGCAAAATTCCAGAAATTTCCCTTATTTTGGGGCAAAATTGCAGAAATTTCACTTATTTTGGGGCAAAATTGCAGAAATTTCACTTATTTTGGGGCAAAATTACAGAAATTTCACATATTTCAGGGAAAAAAGGCAGAAATTTTCCTTATTTTGGGGCAAAAAGCAGAAATTCCTAATATTTTGTGGCAAAAATGCAGAAATTCCCCTTATTTTGAGGTAAAAAGGCTGAAATTCCCCTTATTTGGGGGAAAAAAGGAAAAAATTTCCTTTATTTTGGGGCAAAATTCCAGAAATTTCCCATATTTTGGGGCAAAATTGCAGAAATTTCACTTACTTCAGGGTAATAAGTCAGAATTTCTTCTTATTTTGGGGCAAAATACAGAAATTCCCTTTGTTTTGGGGGAAAAAGACAGAAATTCCACTTATTTAGAGGCAAAAAAGAAGAAATTCCCCTTATTTTGGAGCAAAAATGAAGAAATTTCCCTTTTTTATGGCAAAAAGGTATGCATTCTTATTATTTTCGGGCAAAAAGGCAAAAATTCACGGTATTTTGGAGCAAAATTGCAGAAATTTGCCTAATAGTGGGGCAAAAAGGCATAAATTCTCTATAGGCTGGGGCAAAAAGACAGAAATTCTCCTTATTTTGGGGCAAAACTCAGAAATTACATTATTTTTGGGCAAAATTCCAGAAATTTCCCTTATTTTGGGGCAAAATTGCAGAAATTTCACTTATTTTGGGGCATAATTGCAGAAATTTCACTTATTTCAGGGAAAAAAACAGAAATTTTCTTTTTTTGGGGCAAAAATGCAGAAATTTCCAATATTTTGAGTCAAAAATGCAGAAATTCCCCTTATTTTGAGGTAAAAAGGCTGAAATTCCCATTAATAGGGGGCAAAAAAGCAGAAATTTTTCTTATTTTAGGGCAAAATTGCAGAAATCTCACTTACTTCAGGGTAATAAGTCAGAAGTTTTCATTATTTTGAGGCAAAAAAGACAGAAATTCCATTTGTTTTAGGGGAAAAAACAGATATTCCACTTATTTAGAGGCAAAAAAGCAGAAATTCCCCTTATTTTGGAGCAAAAATGAAGAAATTTCCCTTTTTTATGGCAAAAAGGTATGCATTCTTCTTATTTTCGGGCAAAAAGGCAGAAATTCTCCGTATTTTGGAGCAAAATTGCAGAAATTCCCATAATTGTGGGGCAAAAAGGCAGAAATTGCCTATATGTTGGGGCAAAAAGACAGAAATTCTCCTTATTTTGGGGCAAAACTCAGAAATTCCACTTATTTTGGGGCAAAATTCCAGAAATTTTTCTTATTTTGGGGCAAAATTGCAGAAATTTCACTTATTTTGGGGCAAAATTGCAGAAATTTCACTTACTTCAGGGTAATAAGTCAGAAATTTTTATTATTTTGGGGCAAAAAAGACAGAAATTCCTTTTGTTTTGGGGGAAAAAGACAGACATTCCACTTATTTAGTGGCAAAAAAGCAGAAATTCCTTTTATTTTGGAGCAAAAATGAAGAAATTTCCCTTTTTTATGGCAAAAAGGTATGCATTCTTCTTATTTTCAGGCAAAAAGGCAGAAATTCCCTGTATTTTGGAGCAAAATTGCAGAAATTTGCCTAATTGTAGGGCAAAAAGGCAGAAATTCTCTATATGTTGGGGCAAAAAGACAGAAATTCTCCTTTTTTTGGGGCAAAACTCAGAAATTCCATTTTTGGGGCAAAATTCCAGAAATTTCCCTTACTTTGGGGCAAAATTGCAGAAATTTCACTTATTTTGGGGCAAAATTGCAGAAATTTCACTTATTTCAGAGAAAAAAGACAGAAATTTTCCTTATTTTGGGGCAAAAAGGCAGAAATTCCTAATATTTTGTGACAAAAATGCAGAAATTCCCCTTATTTTGAGGTAAAAAGGGTAAAATTCTCCTTATTTGGGGGCAAAAAGGCACTAATTTCCCTAATTTTGGTGCAAGATTGCAGAAATTTCACTTATTTCAGGGTAATAAGTCAGAATTTTTTCTTATTTTGGGGCAAAAAATACAGAAATTCCCTTTGTTTTGGGGAAATAAGAGAGAAATTCCACTTATTTAGAGGCAAAAAAGCAGAAATTCCCCTTATTTTGGAGCAAAAATGAAGAAATTTCCCTTTTTTTATGGCAAAAAAGTATGCATTCTTCTTATTTTCATGCAAAAAGCAGAAATTCTCCGTATTTTGGAGAAAAATTGCAGAAATTCCTCTAATTGTGGGGCAAAAATGCAGAAATTGCCTATATGTTGGGCTAAAAAGACAGAAATTCTCCTTATTTTGCGGCAAAACTCAGAAATTCCACTTATTTTGGGGCAACATTCCAGAAATTTCCTTTATTTTGGGGCAAAATTGCAGAAATTTCACTTATTTTGGGGCAAAATTGGAGAAATTACACTTATTTCAGGGTAGTAAGTCAGAAATTTTCCTTATTTTGGGGCAAAAAAGACAGGAATTTTCTTTGTTTTGGGGGAAAAAGACAGAAATTCCACTTATTTAGAGGCAAAAAATCAGAAATTCCCCTTATTTTGGAGCAAAAATGAAGAAATTTCAATTTTTTATGGCAAAAAGGTATGCATTCTTCTTATTTTCGGGCAAAAAGGTAGAAATTCCCCGTATTTTGGAGCAAAATTTCAGAAATTCCCCTAATTGTGGGGCAAAAAGGCAGAAATTCCCTTTAGTTAGGGCAAAAAGACAGAAATTCTCCTTATTTTGGGGCAAAACTCAGAAATTCCACTTATTTTGTGGCAAAATTGCAGAAATTTCCCTTATTTTGGGGCAAAATTGCAGAAATTTTACTTGTATTGGGGCAAAAAGGCAGAAATTTCACTTATTTCGGGGAAAAAAAGCAGAAATTTTTTTATTTTGGGGCAAAAAGGCAGAAATTAATAATATTTTGTGGCAAAAATGCAGAAATTCTCCTTATTTTGAGGTAAAAAGGCTGAAATTCCCCTTATTTGTGGGCAAAAAGGCAGAAATTTCCCTTATTTTGGGGCAAAATTGCAGAAATTTCACTTACTTAAGGGTAATAAATCAGAATTTTTCCTTTTTTGGTGCAAAAATACAAAAATTCCATTTGTTTTGGGGGAAAAAGACAGAAATTCCACTTATTTAGAGGCAAAAAAGAAGAAATTCCCCTTATTTGGAGCAAAAATGAAGAAATTTCCCTTTTTTATGGCAAAAAGTTATGCATTCTTTTTATTTTCGGGCAAAAAGGCAGAAATTCCCCGTATTTTGGAGCAAAATTGCAGAAATTCCCCTAATTGTGGGGCAAAGAGGCAGAAATTGCCTATATGTTATGGCAAAAAGACAGAAATTCTCCTTATTTTGGGGTAAAACTCATAAATTCCACTTATTTTGGGGCAAAATTCGAAAAATTTCCCTTATTTTGGGGCAAAATTGCAGAAATTTCACTTATTTTGGGGCAAAATTGCAGAAATTTCACTTATTTCAGGGAAAAAAAGCAGAAATTTTTCTTATTTTGCAGCAAAAATGTAGAAATTTCTAATATTTTGTGGCAAAAATGCAGAAATTCCCCTTATTTTGAGGTAAAAAGGCTGAAATTCCCCTTATTTGGGGCCAAAAAGCAGAAATTCCCCTTATTTTGAGGTAAAAAGGCTGAAATTCCCCTTATTTGGGGGCAAAAAGGCAGAAAGTTCCCTTATTTTGGGGCAAAATTTCAGAAATTTCACTTACTTCAGGGTAATAAGTCAGAATTTTTCCTTATTTTGCGGCAAAAAAGACAGAAATTCCCTTTGTTTTGGGGGAAAAAGACAGAAATTCCACTTATTTAGAGGCAAAAAAGCAGAAATTCCTCTTATTTTGGAGCAAAAATGAAGAAATTTCCCATTTTTATGGCAAAAAGGTATGCATTCTTCTTATTTTCGGGCAAAAAGGCAGAAATTCCCTGTATTTTGGAGCAAAATTGCAGAAATTCCCCTAATTGTGGGGCAGAAAGGCAGAAATTGCCTATATGTTGGGGAAAAAACAGAAATTCTCCTTATTTTGGGGAAAAACTCAGAAATTCCACTTATTTTGGGGCAAAATTCCAGAAATTTCCCTTATTGTGGGGCAAAATTGCAGAAATTTCACTTATTTTGGGGCAAAATTGCAGAAATTTTACTTATTTCAGGGAAAAAATGCAGAAATTTTCTTATTTTGGGGCAAAAAGGCAGAAATTCCTAATATTTTGTGGCAAAAATGCAGAAATTCCTATTATTTTGAGGTAAAAAGGCGGAAATTCCCCTTATTTTGGGGCAAAAAGGCAAAAATTTCCTTTATTTTGGGGCAAAATTGCAGAAATTTCACTTATTTCAGGGTAATAAGTCAGAAATTTTCCTTATTTTGGGGCAAAAATTACAGGAATTCCCTATGTTTTGGGGGAAAAAAAGACAAATTTCATTTATTTAAAGGTAAAAAAGCAGACATTACCCTTATTTTGGAGCAAAAATGAAGAAATTTCCCTTTTTTATGGCAAAAAGTTATGCATTTTTCTTATTTTCGGGCAAAAAGGCAAAAATTCCCCGTATTTTGGAGCAAAATTGCAGAAATTCCCCTAATTGTGGGGCAAAAAGGCAGAAATTCTTTATATGTTTGGGCAAAAAGACAGAAATTCTCCTTATTTTGGGGCAAAACTCAGAAATTCCAATTATTTTGGGGCAAAATTCCAGAAATTTTCCTTATTTTGGTGCAAAATTGCAGAAATTTCACTTATTTTGGGCTAAAATTGCAGAACTTTCACTTATTTTGGGGCAAAATTTCAGAAATTTCACTTATTTCAGAGAAAAAAGGCAGAAATTTTCCTTATTTTGGGGCAAAAATGCAGAAATTCCTAATATTTTGTGGCAAAAATTCAGAAATTCCTCTTATTTTAGGTAAAAAGGCTGAAATTCCCCTTATTTGGGGGCAAAAAGTCAGAAATTTCCCTTATTTTGGGGCAAAATTGCAGAAATTTTACTTAGTTCAGGGTAATAAGGCAGAATTTTTCCTTATTTTGGGGTAAAAAAGACGGTAATTCCCTTTGTTTTGGGGAAAAAAGACAGAAATTCCACTTATTTATAGGCAAAAAAGCAGAAATTCTCCTTATTTTGGAGCAAAAATGAAGAAATTTCCCTTTTTTATGGCAAAATGGTATGCATTCTTCTTATTTTCAGGCAAAAAGGCAGAAATTCCCCATATTTTGGAGCAAAATTGCAGAAATTCCCCTAATTGTAAGGCAAAAAGGCAGAAATTGCCTATATGTTGGGGCAAAAAGACAGAAATTCTCCTTATTTTGGGGCAAAACTCAGAAATTCCACTTATTTTGGGGAAAAATTTCAGAAATTTCCCTTATTTTGGGGCAAAATTGCAGAAATTTCACTTCTTTTGGGGCAAAATTACAGAAATTTCACTTATTTCAGGGTAATAAGTCAGAAATTTTCCTTATTTTAGGGCAAAAAAGACAGCACTTTTCTTTGTTTTGGGGGAAAAGACAGAAATTCCACTTACTTAGAGGCAAAAAAGCAGAAATTCCCCTTATTTTGAAGCAAAAATGAAGAAATTTCACTTTTTTATGGCAAAAAGATATGCATTCTTCTTATTTTCGGGCAAAAAAGCAAAAATTCCCCATATTTTGGAGCAAAATTGCAGAAATTCCCCTAATTGTGGAGCAAAAAGGCAGAAATTCCCTTTAGTTAGGGCAAAAAGACAGAAATTCTCCTTATTTTGGGGCAAAACTCAGAAATTCCACATATTTTGGGGCAAAATTCCAGAAATTTCCTTTATTTTGGGGCAAAATTGCAGAAATTTCACTTATTTTGGGGCAAAAAGGCAGAAATTTCACTTATTTCAGGGAAAAAAGGCAGAAATTTTCCTTATTTTGGGGCAAAAATGCAGAAATTCCTAATATTTTGTGGTAAAAATGCAGATATTCCCCTTATTTTGGTGTAAAAAGGCTGAAATTTCCCTTATTTGGTGGCAAAAAGGCAAAAATTTCACTTACTTCAGGGTAATAATTCTGAATTTTTCCTTATTTTGGGGCAATTAAGACAGGAATTCATTTTGTTTTGGGGGAAAAAGATAGAAATTCCACTTATTTAGAGGCAAAAAAGCAGAAATTCCCCTTATTTTGGAGCAAAAATGAAGAAATTTCAATTTTTTATGGCAAAAAGTTATGCATTCTTCTTATTTTCGCGCAAAAAAGGCAGAAATTCCTCGTATTTTGGAGCAAAATTGCAGAAATTCCCCTAATTGTGGGGCAAAAAGGCAGAAATTCTCTATATGTTGGGGCAAAAAGACAAAAATTCTTCTTATTTTGGGGCAAAACTCAGAAATTCCACTTATTTTGGGGTAAAATTCCAGAAATTTTTCTTATTTTGGGGCAAAATTGCAGAAATTTCACTTATTTTGGGGCAAAATTGCATTAATTTCACATATTTTGAAGCATAATTGCAGAAATTTCACTTATTTCAGAGAAAAAAGGCAGTAATTTTCCTTATTTTGGGGCAAAAAGGCAGAAATTCCTAATATTTTGTGGCAAAAATGCAGAAATTCTCCTTATTTTGAGGTAAAGAGGCTGAAATTCCCCTTATTAGGGGGTAAAAAGGCAGAAATTTCCCTTATTTTGGGGCAAAATTGCAGAAATTTCACTTACTTCATGGTAATAAGTCAGAATTTTTCCTTATTTTGGGGCATAAAAGACAGAAATTCCATTTGTTTTGGGGAAAAAAACAGAAATTCCACTTATTTAGAAGCAAAAAAGCAGAAATTCCCATTATTTTGGAGCAAAAATGAAGAAATTTCTCTTTTTTATGGCAAAAAAGTATGCATTCTTCTTATTTTCGGGCAAAAAGGCAGAAATTCTCCATATTTTTGAGCAAAATTGCAGAAATTCCCCTAATTGTGGGGCAAAAAGGCAGAAATTGCCTATATGTTGGGGCAAAAACAGAAATTCTTCTTATTTTGTGGCAAAACTCAGAAATTCCACTTATTTTGGGGCAAAATTCTAGAAATTTTCCTTATTTTGGGGCAAAATTGCAGAAATTTCACTTATTTTTGGGCAAAATTGCAGAAATTTCACTTATTTCAGGGTAATAAGTCAGAAATTTTCCTTATTTTGGGGCAAAAGACAGGAATTTTTTTTGTTTGGGTGGAAAAAGACAGAAATTCCACTTATTTAGAGGCAAAAAAGCAGAAATTCCCCTTAATTTGGAGCAAAAATGAAGAAATTTCCCTTTTTTATGGCAAAAAGGTATGCATTCTACTTATTTTCGGGCAAAAAGGCAGAAATTTCCCGTATTTTGGAGCAAAATTGCAGAAATTCCCCTATTTGTGGGACAAAAGGCAGAAATACTCTATATGTTGGGGCAAAAAGACAGAAATTCTCCTTATTTTGGGGCAAAACTAAGAAATTCCATTATTTTGGGGCAAATTTCCAGAAATTTCCCTTATTTTGGGGCAAAATTGCTGAAATTTCACTTATTTTGGGGCAAAATTATAGAAATTTCACTTATTTCAGAAAAAAAAAGCAGAAATTTTTTTATTTTTGGCCAAAGGGCAGAAATTCCTAATATATTGTTGCAAAAATGCAGAAATTCCCCTTATTTTGAGGTAAAAAGGCTGAAATTCCTATTAATAGGGGGTAAATATGCAGAAAATCCCCTAATTTGAGGTAAAATGGCTGAAATTCCCTTTATTTTGGAAACAAAAACGCAGAAATTTACCTAATTTTGGGGCAAAATTCCAGAAATTTCACATACTTCAGGGTAATAAGTCAGAATTTTTCCATATTATGGGGCAAAAAAGACAGGAATTCCCTTTGTTTTGGGGGAAAAAGACAGATATTCCACTTATTTAGAGGCAAAAAAGCAGAAATTTCCCTTATTTTGGAGCAAAAATGAATAACTTTCCCTTTTTTATGGCAAAAAGGTATGCATTCTTCATATTTTCAGGCAAAAAAGCAGAAATTCTCCGTATTTTGGAACAAAATTGTTGAAATTCCCCTAATTGTGGGACAAAAATGCAGAAAATCTCTATATGTTGGGGCAAAAATACAGAAATTCTCCTTATTTTGGGGCAAAACTCAGAAATTCCACTTATTTTGGGGCAAAATTCCAGAAATTTCCCTTATTTTGGGGCAAAATTGCAGAAATTTCACTTATTTTGGGGCAAAATTGCAGAAATTTCACTTATTTTGGGGCAAAATTACAGAAATTTCACATATTTCAGGGAAAAAAGGCAGAAATTTTCCTTATTTTGGGGCAAAAAGCAGAAATTCCTAATATTTTGTGGCAAAAATGCAGAAATTCCCCTTATTTTGAGGTAAAAAGGCTGAAATTCCCCTTATTTGGGGGAAAAAAGGCAAAAATTTCCTTTATTTTGGGGCAAAATTCCAGAAATTTCCCATATTTTGGGGCAAAATTGCAGAAATTTCACTTACTTCAGGGTAATAAGTCAGAATTTCTTCTTATTTTGGGGCAAAATACAGAAATTCCCTTTGTTTTGGGGGAAAAAGACAGAAATTCCACTTATTTAGAGGCAAAAAAGCAGAAATTCCCCTTATTTTGGAGCAAAAATGAAGAAATTTCCTTTTTTTATGGCAAAAAGTTATGCATTCTTCTTATTTTCGGGCAAAAAGGCAGAAATTCCCCGTATTTTGGAGCAAAATTGAAGAAATTCCCCTAATTGTGGGGCAAAAAGGCAGAAATTCCCTATATGTTGGGGCAAAAAGACAGAAATTCTCCTTATTTTGGGGCAAAACTCAGAAATTCCACTTATTTTGCGGCAAAATTCCAGAAATTTCCCTTATTTTTGGACAAAAGTGCAGAAATTTAACTTATTTTGAGGCAAAATTGCAGAAATTTCACTTAGTTCAGGGTAATAAGTCAGAAATTTTTCTTATTTTGGGGCAAAAAAGACAGGAATTTTCTTTGTTTTGGGGGAAAAAGACAGAAATTCCACTTATTTAGAGGCAAAAAAGAAGAAATTCCCCTTATTTTGGAGCAAAAATGAAGAAATTTCCCTTTTTTATGGCAAAAAGGTATGCATTCTTATTATTTTCGGGCAAAAAGGCAAAAATTCACGGTATTTTGGAGCAAAATTGCAGAAATTTGCCTAATAGTGGGGCAAAAAGGCATAAATTCTCTATAGGCTGGGGCAAAAAGACAGAAATTCTCCTTATTTTGGGGCAAAACTCAGAAATTACATTATTTTTGGGCAAAATTCCAGAAATTTCCCTTATTTTGGGGCAAAATTGCAGAAATTTCACTTATTTTGGGGCATAATTGCAGAAATTTCACTTATTTCAGGGAAAAAAACAGAAATTTTCTTTTTTTGGGGCAAAAATGCAGAAATTTCCAATATTTTGAGTCAAAAATGCAGAAATTCCCCTTATTTTGAGGTAAAAAGGCTGAAATTCCCATTAATAGGGGGCAAAAAAGCAGAAATTTTTCTTATTTTAGGGCAAAATTGCAGAAATCTCACTTACTTCAGGGTAATAAGTCAGAAGTTTTCATTATTTTGAGGCAAAAAAGACAGAAATTCCATTTGTTTTAGGGGAAAAAACAGATATTCCACTTATTTAGAGGCAAAAAAGCAGAAATTCCCCTTATTTTGGAGCAAAAATGAAGAAATTTCCCTTTTTTATGGCAAAAAGGTATGCATTCTTCTTATTTTTGGGCAAAAAGGCAGAAATTCTCCGTATTTTGGAGCAAAATTGCAGAAATTCCCATAATTGTGGGGCAAAAAGGCAGAAATTGCCTATATGTTGGGGCAAAAAGACAGAAATTCTCCTTATTTTGGGGCAAAACTCAGAAATTCCACTTATTTTGGGGCAAAATTCCAGAAATTTTTCTTATTTTGGGGCAAAATTGCAGAAATTTCACTTATTTTGGGGCAAAATTGCAGAAATTTCACTTACTTCAGGGTAATAAGTCAGAAATTTTTATTATTTTGGGGCAAAAAAGACAGAAATTCCTTTTGTTTTGGGGGAAAAAGACAGACATTCCACTTATTTAGTGGCAAAAAAGCAGAAATTCCTTTTATTTTGGAGCAAAAATGAAGAAATTTCCCTTTTTTATGGCAAAAAGGTATGCATTCTTCTTATTTTCGGGCAAAAAGGCAGAAATTCCCTGTATTTTGGAGCAAAATTGCAGAAATTTGCCTAATTGTAGGGCAAAAAGGCAGAAATTCTCTATATGTTGGGGCAAAAAGACAGAAATTCTCCTTTTTTTGGGGCAAAACTCAGAAATTCCATTTTTGGGGCAAAATTCCAGAAATTTCCCTTACTTTGGGGCAAAATTGCAGAAATTTCACTTATTTTGGGGCAAAATTGCAGAAATTTCACTTATTTCAGGGAAAAAAAGCAGAAATTTTCTTATTTTGGGCCAAAAAGGCAGAAATTCTTAATATTTTTTGTCAAAAATGCATAAATTCCCCTTATTTTGAGGTAAAAATGCTGAAATTCCCCTTAATAGGGGGTAAATATGCAGAAATTCCCCTAATTGGAGGTAAAATGGCTGAAATTCCCCTTATTTTGGAAACAAAAACACAGAAATTTCCCTTATTTTTGGGCAAAATTGCAGAAATTTCACTTACTTCAGGGTAATAAGTCAGAATTTTTCCTTATTTTAGGGCAAAAAAACAGAAATTCCCTTTGTTTTGAGGAAAAAAAGACAGAAATTCCTCTTATTTAGAGGCAAAAAAAAAATTCCCCTTATTTTGGAGCAAAAATGAAGAAATTACCTTTTTTGATGGCAAAAAGGTATGCATTCTTCTTATTTTTGGGCAAAAAGGCAGAAATTCCCCGTATTTTGGAGCAAAATTGCAGAAATTCCCCTAATTGTGGGGCAAAAAGGCAGAAATTCCCTATATGTTGGGGCAAAAAGACAGAAATTCTCCTTATTTTGGGGCAAAACTCAGAAATTCCACTTATTTTGGGGCAAAATTCCAGAAATTACCCTTATTTTAGGACAAAATTGCAGAAATTTCATTATTTTGGGGCAAAATTGCAGAAATTTCACTTATTTCAGGGAAAAAAAGCAAAAATTTTTCTTATTTTGGGGCAAAAATGCAGAAATTCCTAATATTTTGGGGTAAAAATGCATATATTCCCCTTATTTTGATGTAAAAATGCTGAAATTCCCCTTATTTGGGGGCAAAAAGGCAGAAATTTCTTTTATTTTGGGGCAAAATTGCAGAAATTTCACTTACTTCAGGGTAATAAGTCAGAATTTTTCCTTATTTTGGGGCAAAAAAGACAGGAATTCCTTTTGTTTTGGGGGAAAAAGACAGAAATTTCACTTATTTAGAGGCAAAAAAAGCAGAAATTCCCCTTATTTTGGAGCAAAAATGAAGAAATTTCAATTTTTTATGGCAAAAAGTTATGCATTCTTCTTATTTTCGCGCAAAAAAGGCAGAAATTCCTCGTATTTTGGAGCAAAATTGCAGAAATTCCCCTAATTGTGGGGCAAAAAGGCAGAAATTCTCTATATGTTGGAGCAAAAAGTCAGAAATTCTCCTTATTTTGGGGCAAAACTCAGAAATTCCACTTATTTTGGGGCAAAATTCCAGAAATTTCCCTTATTTGGGAGCAAAATTTCAGAAATTTCACTTATTTTGGGGCAAAATTGAAAAAATTTCACATATTTTGGGGCATAATTGCAGAAATTTCACTTATTTCAGAGTAAAAAGGAAGTAATTTTCCTTATTTTGGGGCAAAAAGGCAGAAATTCCTAATATTTTGTGGCAAAAATGCCAAAATTTTCCTTATTTTGAGGTAAAAAGGCTGAAATTCCCATTATTTGGGGGCAAAAAAGCAGAAAGTTTCCTTATTTTGGAGCAAAATTGCAGAAATTTCACTTATTTTGGGGCATAATTGCAGAAATTTCACTCATTTCAGGGAAAAAAGCAGAAATTTTCTTATTTTGGGGCAAAATGGCAGAAATTTCTAATATTTTGTGTCAAAAATGCAGAAATTCTCCTTATTTTGAGGTAAAAAGGCTGAAATTCCCCTTAATAGGGGGCAAAAAGGCAGAATTTTTTCTTATTTTAGGGCAAAATTGCAGAAATTTCTCTTACTTTAGGGTAATAAGTCAGAAATTTTCATTATTTTGGGGCAAAAAAGACAGAAATTCCATTTGTTTTAGGGGAAAAAGACAGATATTCCATTTATTTAGAGGCAAAAAATTAGAAATTCAACTTATTTTGGAGCAAAAATGAAAAAATTTCCCTTTTTTATGGCAAAAAGGTATGCATTCTTCTTATATTCGGGCAAAAAGGCAGAAATTCTCCATATTATGAAGCAAAATTGCAGAAATTCCCATAATTGTGGAAGAAAAAGGCAGAAATTGCCTATATGTTGGGGCAAAAAGACAGAAATTCTCCTTATTTTGGGGCAAAACTCAGAAATTCCACTTATTTGGGGGCAAAATTCCAGAAATTTTCCTTATTTTGGGGCAAAATTGCAGAAATTTCACTTATTTTGGGGCCAAATTGCAGAAATTTCACGTATTTCAGTGTAATAAGTCAGAAATTTTCCTTGTTTTGGGGCAAAAAAGATAGGAATTTTCTTTGTTTTGGGGGAAAAAGACAGAAATTCCACTTATTTAGTGGCAAAAAAGCAGAAATTCCTTTTATTTTGGAGCAAAAATGAAGAAATTTCCCTTTTTTATGGCAAAAAGGTATGCATTCTTCTTATTTTCGGGCAAAAAGGCAAAAATTCACGGTATTTTAAAGCAAAATTGCCGAAATTTGCCTAATTGTGGGGCAAAAAGGCAGAAATTCTCTATATGTTGGGGCAAAAAGACAGAAATTCTCTTTATTTTGGGGCAAAACTCAGAAATTTCATTATTTTGGGGCAAAATTCCAGCAATTTCCCTTATTTTGGGGCAAAATTGCAGAACTTTCACTTATTTTGGGGCATAATTGCAGAAATTTCACTTATTTCAGAGAAAAAAGCAGAAATTTTCTTATTTTGGGGAAAAAGTCAGAAATTCCTAATATTTTGTGTCAAAAATGCAGAAATTCCCCTTATTTTGAGGTAAAAAGGCTGAAATTCCCCTAAATAGAGGGCAAAAATACAGAAATTTTTCTTATTTTAGAGCAAAATTGCAGAAATTTCACTTACTTCAGGGTAATAAGTCAGAATTTTTCATTATTTTGAGGCAAAAAACACAGAAATTCCATTTGTTTTAGGGGAAAAAGACAGATATTCCACTTATTTAGAGGCAAAAAAGCAGAAACTCCCCTTATTTTGAAGTAAAAATGAAGAAATTTCCCTTTTTTATGGCAAAAAGGTATGCATTCTTCTTATTTTCGGGCAAAAAGGCAGAAATTCTCCATATTTTGGAGCAAAATTGCAGAAATTCCCATAATTGTGGGGCAAAAAGGCAGAAATTGCCTATATGTTGGGGCAAAAAGACAGAAATTCTCCTTATTTTGGGGCAAAACTCAGAAATTCCACTTATTTTGGGGCAAAATTCCAGAAATTTCCCTTATTTTGGGGCAAAAGTGCAGAAATTTCACTTATTTTGGGCTAAAATTGCAGAACTTTCACTTATTTTGAGGCAAAATTTCAGAAATTTCACTTATTTCATAGAAAAAAGGCAGAAATTTTCCTTATTTTGGGGCAAAAATGCAGAAATTCCTAATATTTTGTGGCAAAAATTCAGAAATTCCTTTTATTTTAGGTAAAAAGGCTGAAATTCCCCTTATTTGGGGGCAAAAAGTCAGAAATTTCCCTTATTTTGGGGCAAAATTGCAGAAATTTTACTTAGTTCAGGTTAATAAGACAGAATTTTTCCTTATTTTGGGGCAAAAAAGACAGAAATTCCCTTTGTTTTGGGGGAAAAAGACAGAAATTCCACTTATTTAGTGGCAAAAAAGCAGAAATTCCTTTTATTTTGGAGCAAAAATGAAGAAATTTCCCTTTTTTATGGCAAAAAGGTATGCATTTTTCTTATTTTCTGGCAAAAAGGCAGAAATTCTCCGTATTTTGGAGCAAAATTGCAGAAATTTGCCTAATTGTAGGGCAAAAAGGCAGAAATTCTCTATATGTTGGGGCAAAAAGACAGAAATACTCCTTATTTTGGGGCAAAACTCAGAAATTCCATTTTTGGGGCAAAATTCCAGAAATTTCCCTTATTTTGGGGCAAAATTGCAGAAATTTCACTTATTTTGGGGCAAAATTGCAGAAATTTCACTTATTTCAGGGAAAAAAAGCAGAAATTTTCTTATTTTGGGCCAAAAAGGCAGAAATTCCTAATATTTTGTGGCAAAAATGCATAAATTCCCCTTATTTTGAGGTAAAAATGCTGAAATTCCCCTTAATAGGGGGTAAATATGCAGAAATTCCCCTAATTTGAGGTAAAATGGCTAAAATTCCCCTTATTTTAGAAACAAAAACGCAGAAAATTACCTTATTTTGGGGCAAAATTGCAGAAATTTCACTTACTTCAGGGTAATAAATCAGAATTTTTCCTTATTTTATGTCAAAAAAGACAGAAATTCCCTTTGTTTTGGGGGGAAAAAGACAGAAATTCCACTTATTTAGAGGCAAAAAAACAGAAATTCCCCTTATTTTGGAGCAAAAATGAAGAAATTTCCATTTTTGATGGCAAAAAGGTATGCATTCTTCTTATTTTCGGGCAAAAAGGCAGAAATTCCCCGTATTTTGGAGCAAAATTGCAGAAATTCCCCTAATTGTGGGGCAAAAAGGCAGAAATTCCCTATATGTTGGGGCAAAAAGACGGAAATTCATCTTATTTTGGGGCAAAACTCAGAAATTCCACTTATTTTGGGGCAAAATTCCAGAAATTTCCTTTATTTTAGGACAAAATTGCAGAAATTTCACTTATTTTGGGGCAAAATTGCAGAAATTTCACTTATTTCAGGGAAAAAAAGCAGAAATTTTCTTATTTTGGGGCAAAAATGCAGAAATTCCTAATATTTTGTGGCAAAAATGCGGAAATTCCCCTTATTTTGAGGTAAAAATGCTGAAATTCCCCTTATTTGGGGGCAAAAATGCAGAAATTTCCTTTATTTTGAGGTAAAAAGGCTGAAATTCCCCTTATTTGGGGGTAAAAAGGCAGAAAGTTCTCTTATTTTGGGGCAAAATTGCAGAAATTTCACTTACTACAAGGTAATAAGTCAGAATTTTTCTTTATTTTGGGGCAAAAAAGACAAAAATTCTCTTTGTTTTGGGGGAAAAAGACAGAAATTCCACTTATTTAGAGGCAAAAAAGCAGAAATTCCTTTTATTTTGGAGCAAAAATGAAGAAATTGCCCATTTTTATGGCAAAAAGGTATGCATTCTTCTTATTTTTAGGCAAAAAGGCAGAAATTACCTGTATTTTGGAGCAAAATTGCAGAAATTCCCCTAATTGTGGGGCAAAAAAACAGAAATTCTCCATATGTTGGGGCAAAAAGGCAGAAATTCTTTTTATTTTGGGGCAAAACTCAGAAATTCCACTTATTTTGGGGCAAAATTCCAAAAATTTCCCTTATTTTGGGGCAAAATTGCAGAAACTTCACTTACTTCAGAGTAATAAGTCAGAATTTTTCCTTATTTTGGGGCAAAAAGGACAGAAATTCCCTTTGTTTTGGGGGAAAAAGACAGAAATTCCACTTATTTAGAGGCAAAAAAGCAGAAATTCCTTTTATTATGGAGCAAAAATGAAGAAATTTTCCATTTTTATGGCAAAAAGGTATGCATTCTTCTTATTTTCGGGCAAAAAGGCAGAAATACACTGTATTTTGGAGCAAAATTGCAGAAATTCCCCTAATTGTGGGGCAAAACGGCACAAATTGCCTATATGTTGGGGCAAAAAAACAGAAATTCTCTTTATTTTGGGGCAAAACTCAGAAATTCCACTTACTTTGGGGCAAAATTCCAGAAATTTCCCTTATTTTGGGGCAAAATTGCAGAAATTCCACTTATTTTGGGGCAAAATTCCAGAAATTTCCCTTATTTTGGGGCAAAATTGCTGAAATTTCACTTATTTTGGGGCAAAATTGCAGAAATTTCACTTATTTCAGGGAAAAAAAGCAGAAATTTTCTTATTTTGGGGCAAAAAGGCAGAAATTCCTAATATTTTGTGGCAAAAATGCAGAAATTCCCCTTATTTTGAGGTAAAAAGGCTGAAATTCCCCTTATTTGGGGGCAAAAAGGCAAAAATTTCCTTTATTTTGAGGCAAAAGTGCAGAAATTTCACTTTTTTCAGGGAAATAAGTCAGAATGTTTCCTTATTTTGGGGCAAAAAAAACAGTAATTCCCTTTGTTTTGGGGAAAAAGACAGAAATTCCACTTATTTATAGGCAAAAAAGCAGAAATTCCCCTTATTTTGGAGCAAAAATGAAGAAATTTCCCTTTTTTATGGCAAAAAGGTATGCATTCTTCTTATTTTTGGGCAAAAAGGCAGAAATTCTCCGTATTTTGGAGCAAAATTACAAAAATTCCGCTAATTGTGAGGCAAAAAGGCAGAAATTGCCTATATGTTGGGGCAAAAAGACAGAAATTCTCCTTATTTTGGGGCAAAACTCAGAAATTCCACTTATTTTGGGGCAAAATTTCAGAAATTTCCCTTATTTTGGGGCAAAATTGCAGAAATTTCACTTATTTTGCGGCAAAATTACAGAAATTTCACGTATTTCAGGGTAATAAGTCAGAAATTTTCTTTATTTTGGGGCAAAAAAGACAGGACTTTTCTTTGTTTTGGGGGAAAAGACAGAAATTCCACTTATTTAGAGGCAAAAAAGCAGAAACTCCCCTTATTTTGAAGCAAAAATGAAGAAATTTAACTTTTTTATGGCAAAAAGGTATGCATTCTTCTTATTTTCGGGCAAAAAGGCAGAAATTCCCCGTATTTTGGAGCAAAATTGCAGAAATTCCCCTAATTGTGAGGCAAAAAGACAGAAATTCCCTTTAGTTAGGGAAAAAAGACAGAAATTCTCCTTATTTTGGAGCAAAACTCAGAAATTACACATATTTTGGGGCAAAATTCCAGAAATTTCCTTTATTTTCGGGCAAAAAGGCAGAAATTTCACTTATATAAGGGAAAAAAGGAAGAAATTTTCCTTATTTTGGGGCAAAAACGCAGAAATTACTAATATTTTGTGGTAAAAATGCAGATATTCCCCTTATTTTTAGGTAAAAAGGCTGAATTTCCCCTTATTTGGGGGCAAAAAGGCAGAAATTTCCATTATTTTGGGGCAAAATTGCAGAAATTTCACTTACTTCAGGGTAATAAGTCAGAATTTTTCCTTATTTTGGGGCAAAAAAGACAGGAACTCCTTTTGTTTTGGGGGAAAAAGACAGAAATTTCACTTATTTAGAGGCAAAAAAGCAGAAATTCCCCTTATTTTGGAGCAAAAATGAAGAAATTTCACTTTTTTATGGCAAAAAGTTATGCATTCTTCTTATTTTCGCACAAAAAAGGCAGATATTCCTCGTATTTTGGAGCAAAATTGCAGAAATTCCCCTAATTGTGGGGCAAAAAGGCAGAAATTTTCTATATGTTGGGGCAAAAAGACAAATTCTCTTTATTTTGGGGTAAAACTCAGAAATTCCACTTATTTTGGGGCAAAATTTTAGAAATTTCCTTTATTTTGGGGCAAAATTGGAGAAATTTCACTTATTTTGGGGCAAAATTGAAGAAATTTCACTTATTTTGGGGCATAATTGCAGAAATTTCACTTATTTCAGAGAAAAAAGGCAGTAATTTTCCTTATTTTGGGGCAAAAAGGCAGAAATTGCTAATATTTTGTGGCAAAAATGCAGAAATTCCCCTTATTTTGAGGTAAAAAGGCTGAAATTCCCCTTATTTGGGGGCAAAAAGGCAGAAATTTTCCTTATTTTGGGGCAAAATTGCAGAAATTTCACTTATTTTGGGCTAAAATGGCAGAACTTTAACTTCTTTTGGGGTAAAATTTCGGAAATTTCACTTATTTCAGAGAAAAAAGGCAGAAATTTTCTTTATTTTGGGGCAAAAATGCAAAAATTCCTAATATTTTGTGGCAAAAATTCAGAAATTCCTCTTATTTTAGGTAAAAAGGCTAAAATTCCCCTTATTTGGGGGCAAAAAGTCAGAAATTTCCTTTATTTTGGGGAAAAATTGCAGAAATTTTACTTACTTCAGGGAAATAAGTCAGAATTTTTCATTATTTTGCGGCAAAAAAAAACAGTAATTCTCTTTGTTTTGGGGAAAAAAGACAGAAATTCCACTTATTTAGAGGCCAAAAATCAGAAATTCCCCTTATTTTGGAGCAAAAATGAAGAAATTTCCCTTTTTTATGGCAAAAAGGTATGCATTCTTCTTATTTTTGGGCAAAAAGGCAGAAATTCTCCGTATTTTGGAGCAAAATTGCAAAAATTCCCCTAATTGTGAGGCAAAAAGTCAGAAATTGCCTATATGTTGGGGCAAAAAGACAGAAATTCTCCTTATTTTGGGGCAAAACTCAAAAATTCCACTTATTTTGGGGCAAAATTTCAGAAATTTCCCTTATTTTGGGGCAAAATTGCAGAAATTTCACTTATTTTGGGGCAAAATTACAGAAATATCACGTATTTCAGGGTAATAAGTCAGAAATTTTCCTTTATTTGGTGCAAAAAAGACAGGACTTTGTTTTGGGGAAAAGACAGAAATTCCACTTATTTAGAGGCAAAAAAGTAGAAATTCCCCTTATTTTGAAGCAAAAATGAAGAAATTTAACTTTTTTATGGCAAAAAGGTATGCATTCTTCTTATATTCGGGCAAAAAGGCAGAAATTCCCCGTATTTTGGAGCAAAATTGCAGAAATTCCTCTAATTGTGAGAAAAAAAGGCAGAAATTCCTTTTAGTTAGAGCAAAAAGACCGAAATTCTCCTTATATTAGGGCAAAACTCAATAATTACACATATTTTGGGGCAAAATTCCAGAAATTTCCCTTATTTTGGGCAAAAAGGCAGAAATTTCACTTATATCAGCGAAAAAAGGCAGAAATTTTCCCTTTTTTGGGGCAAAAATGCAGAAATTCCTAATATTTTGTGGTAAAAATGCAGATATTCCCCTTATTTTTAGGTAAAAAGGCTGAAATTCCCCTTATTTGGGGGCAAAAAGGCAGAAATTTCCTTTATTTTGGGGCAAAATTGCAGAAATTTCACTTACTTCAGGGTAATAAGTCAGAATTTTTCCTTATTTTAGGGCAAAAAAGACAGAAATTCCCTTTGTTTTGGGAGAAAAATACAGAAATTTCAATTATTTAGAGGCAAAAAGCAGAAATTCCCCTCATTTTTGAGCAAAAATGAAGAAATTTCCTTTTTTGATGGCAAAATGGTATGCATTCTTCTTATTTTCAGGCAAAAAGGCAGAAATTCCCCGTATTTTGGAGCAAAATTGCAGAAATTCCCGTAATTGTGGGGCAAAAAGGCAGAAATTTTCTATATGTTGGGGCAAAAAGACAGAAATTCACCTTATTTTGTGGCAAAACTCAGAAATTCCACTTATTTTGGGGCAAAATTCTAAAAAATTCCTTTAATTTGGGGCAAAATTGGAGAAATTTCACTTATTTTAGGGAAAAATTGCAGAAATTTCACATATTTTGGGGCATAATTGCAGAAATTTCACTTATTTCAGAGAAAACAGGCACTAATTTTCCTTATTTTGGGGCAAAAAGGCAGAAATTGCTAATATTTTGTGGCAAAAATGCAGAAATTCCTCTTATTTTGAGGTAAAAGGCTGAAATTTCCCTTATTTGGGGGCAAAAAGGCAGAAATTTCCTTTATTTGGGGCAAAATTGCAGAAATTTCACTTACTTCAGGGTAATAAGTCAGAATTTTTCCTTATTTTAGTGCAAAAAAGACAGAAATTCCCTTTGTTTTTGGAGAGAAAGACAGAAATTTCACTTATTTAGAGGCAAAAAGCAAAAATTCCCCTCATTTTTGAGCAAAAATGAAGAAATTTCATTTTTTGATGGCAAAAAGTTATACATTCTTCTTATTTTCAGGCAAAAAGGCAGAAATTCCCCGTATTTTGGAGCAAAATTGCAGAAATTCCCCTAATTGTGGGGCAAAAAGGCAGAAATTTTCTATATGTTGGGGCAAAAAGACAAATTCTCTTTATTTTGGGGTAAAACTCAGAAATTCCACTTATTTTGGGGCAAAATTCTAGAAATTTCCTTTATTTTGGGGCAAAATTGGAGAAATTTCACTTATTTTGGGGCAAAATTGCAGGAATTTCACTTATTTTGGGGCATAATTGCAGAAATTTCACTTATTTCAGAGAAAAAAGGCAGTAATTTTCTTTATTTTGGGGCAAAAAGGCAGAAATTGCTAATATTTTGTGGCAAAAATGCAGAAATTCCCCTTAATTTGAGTTAAAAATGCTGAAATTCCCCTTATTTGGGGGCAAAAAGGCAGAAATTTTCCTTATTTTGGGGCAAAATTGCAGAAATTTCACTTATTTTGGGCTAAAATTGCAGAACTTTAACTTATTTTGGGGTAAAATTTCGGAAATTTCACTTATTTCAGAGAAAAAAGGCAGAAATTTTCTTTATTTTGGGGCAAAAATGCAGAAATTCCTAATATTTTGTGGCAAAAATTCAGAAATTCCTCTTATTTTAGGTAAAAAGGCTGAAATTCCCCTTATTTGGGGTCAAAAAGTCAGAAATTTCCTTTATTTTGGGGAAAAATTGCAGAAATTTTACTTACTTCAGGGAAATAAGTCAGAATTTTTCATTATTTTGCGGCAAAAAAAAACAGTAATTCTCTTTGTTTTGGGGAAAAAAGACAGAAATTCCACTTATTTAGAGGCCAAAAATCAGAAATTCCTCTTATTTTGGAGCAAAAATGAAGAAATTTCCCTTTTTTATGGCAAAAAGGTATGCATTCTTCTTATTTTTGGGCAAAAAGGCAGAAATTCTCCGTATTTTGGAGCAAAATTGCAAAAATTCCCCTAATTGTGAGGCAAAAAGGCAGAAATTGCCTATATGTTGGGGCAAAAAGAAAGAAATTCTCCTTATTTTGGGGCAAAACTCAAAAATTCCACTTATTTTGGGGCAAAATTTCAGAAATTTCCCTTATTTTGGGGCAAAATTGCAGAAATTTCACTTATTTTGGGGCAAAATTATAGAAATATCACGTATTTCAGGGTAATAAGTCAGAAATTTTCCTTATTTTGGTGCAAAAAAGACAGGACTTTGTTTTGGGGAAAAGACAGAAATTCCACTTATTTAGAGGCAAAAAAGCAGAAATTCCCCTTATTTTGAAGCAAAAATGAAGAAATTTAACTTTTTTATGGCAAAAAGGTATGCATTCTTCTTATATTCGGGCAAAAAGGCAGAAATTCCCCGTATTTTGGAGCAAAATTGCAGAAATTCCCCTAATTGTGAGGCAAAAAGGCAGAAATTCCTTTTAGTTAGAGCAAAAAGACCGAAATTCTCCTTATATTAGGGCAAAACTCAGAAATTACACATATTTTGGGGCAATATTCCAGAAATTTCCCTTATTTTGGGCAAAAAGGCAGAAATTTCACTTATATCAGCGAAAAAAGGCAGAAATTTTCCCTATTTTGGGGCAAAAATGCAGAAATTCCTAATATTTTGTGGTAAAAATGCAGATATTCCCCTTATTTTTAGGTAAAAAGGCTGAAATTCCCCTTATTTGGGGGCAAAAAGGCAGAAATTTCCTTTATTTTGGGGCAAAATTGCAGAAATTTCACTTACTTCAGGGTAATAAGTCAGAATTTTTCCTTATTTTAGGGCAAAAAAGACAGAAATTCCCTTTGTTTTGGGAGAAAAAGACAGAAATTTCACTTATTTAGAGGCAAAAAGCAGAAATTCCCCTCATTTTTGAGCAAAAATGAAGAAATTTCCTTTTTTGATGGCAAAAAGTTATGCATTCTTCTTATTTTCAGGAAAAAAGGCAGAAATTCCCCGTATTTTGGAGCAAAATTGCAGAAATTCCCGTAATTGTGGGGCAAAAAGGAAGAAATTTTCTATATGTTGGGGCAAAAAGACAGAAATTCTCCTTATTTTGGGGCAAAACTCAGAAATTCCACTTATTTTGGGGCAAAATTCTAAAAATTTCCTTTATTTTGGGGCAAAATTGGAGAAATTTCACTTATTTTAGGGCAAAATTGCAGAAATTTCAAATATTTTGGGGCATAATTGCAGAAATTTCAATTATTTCAGAGAAAACAGGCACTAATTTTCCTTATTTTGGGGCAAAAAGGCAGAAATTGCTAATATTTTGTGGCAAAAATGCAGAAATTCCCCTTATTTTGAGGTAAAAAGGCTGAAATTCCCCTTATTTGGGGGCAAAAAGGCAGAAATTTTCCATATTTTGGAGCAAAATTGCAGAAATTTCACTTATTTTGGGGCATAATTGCAGAAATTTCACTTATTTCAGGGAAAAAAAAGCAGAAATTTTCTTATTTTGGTGCAAAAAGGCAGAGATTCCTAATATTTTGTATCAAAAATGCAGAAATTCCCCTTATTTTGAGGTAAAAAGGCTGAAATTCCTCTTAATAGGGGGCAAAATGGCAGAAATTTTTTATATTTTAGGGCAAAATTGCAGAAATTTCACTTACACTGGGTAATAAGTCATAATTTTTCATTATTTTGGGGCAAAAAAGACAGAAATTCCATTTGTTTTAGGGGAAAAAGACAGATATTCCACTTATTTCGAGGCAAAAAAGCAGAAATTCCCCTTATTTTGGAGCAAAAATGAAGTAATTTCCCTTTTTTATGGCAAAAAGGTATGCATTCTTCTTATGTTCGGGAAAAAAGTCAGAAATTCTCCGTATTTTGGAGCAAAATTGCAGAAATTCCCATAATTGTGGGGCAAAAAGGCAGAAATTGCCTATATGTTGGGGCAAAAAGACTGAAATTCTCCTTATTTTGTGGCAAAACTCAGAAATTCCAATTATTTTGGGGCAAAATTCCAGAAATTTTTCTTATTTTGGGGCAAAATTGCAGAAATTTCACTTATTTTGGGGCAAAATTGCAGAAATTTCTCTTATTTCAGGGTAATAAGTCAGAAATTTTCTTTATTTTGAGGCAAAAAATACAAGAATATTTTTTGTTTTGGGGGAAAAAGACAGAAATTGCACTTATTTAGTGGCAAAAAAGCAGAAATTCCTTTTATTTTGGAGCAAAAATGAAGAAATTTCCCTTTTTTATGGCAAAAAGGTATGCATTCTTTTTATTTTCGGGCAAAAAGGCAGAAATTCCTTGTATTTTGGAGCAAAATTGAAGAAATTTGCCTATTTGTAGGGCAAAAAGGCAGAAATTCTCTATATGTTGGGGCAAAAAGACAGAAATTCTCATTATTTTGGGGCAAAACTCAGAAATTCCATTTTGGGGTCAAAATTCCAGAAATTTCCTTATTTTGGGGCAAAATTGCAGAAATTTCACTTATTTTGGGGCAAAATTGCAGAAATTTCACTTATTTCAGGGAAAAAAAAGCAGAAATTTTCTTATTTTGGGCCTAAAAGGCAGAAATTCCTAATATTTTGTGGCAAAAATGCATAAATTCCCCTTATTTTGAGGTAAAAATGCTAAAATTCCTTTTAATAGGGGGTAAATATGCAGAAATTCCCCTAATTTGAGGTAAAATGGCTGAAATTCCTTTTATTCTGGAAACAAAAACGCAGAAATTTCCCTTATTTTGGGGCAAAATTGCAGAAATTTCACTTAGTTCAGGGTAATAAGTGAGAATTTTTTCTTATTTTGGGGCAAAAAAGACAGAAATTCCCTTTGTTTTGGGGGAAAAAGACAGAAATTCCACTTATTTAGAGGCAAAAAAGCAGAAATTCCCTTTATTTTGGAGCAAAATTGCAGAAATTCCCCTAATTGTGGGGCAAAAATGCAGAAAATCTTTATATGTTGGGGCAAAATGCCAGAAATTCTCTTTATTTTGGGGCAAAACTCAGAAATTCCACTTATTTTGGGGCAAAATTCCAGAAATATCCCTTAATTTGGGGCAAAATTGCAGAAATTTCACTTATTTTGGGGCAAAATTGCAGAAATTTCACTTATTTCAGGGAAAAAAGGCAGAATTTTTCCTTATTTTGGGGCAAAAAGCAGAAATTCCTAATATTTTGTGGCAAAAATGCAGAAATTCCCCTTATTTTGAGGTAAAAAGGCTGAAATTTCCCTTATTTGAGGGCAAAAAGTCAGAAATTTCCCATATTTTGGGGCAAAAAAGACAGGAATTTTCTTTGTTTTGTGGGAAAAACACAGAAATTCCACTTATTTAGAGGCAAAAAAGCAGAAATTTTCCTTATTTTGGAGCAAAAATGAAGAAATTTCCCTTTTTTATAGCAAAAAGGTATGCATTCTTCTTATTTTCGGGCAAAAAGGCAAAAATTCACGGTATTTTGGAGCAAAATTGCAGAAATTTGCCTAATTGTGGGGCAAAAAGGCAGAAATTCTCTATATGTTGGGGCAAAAAGACAGAAATTCTCCTTATTTTGGGGCAAAACTCAGAAATTCCATTATTTTGGGGCAAAATTCCAGAAATTTCCCTTATTTTGGGGCAAAATTGCAGAAATTTAACTTTTTTTGGGGCATAATTGGAGAAATTTCACTTATTTCAGGGAAAAAAAGCAGAAATTTTCTTATTTTGGGGCAAAGAGGCAGAAATTCCTAATATTTTGTGTCAAAAATGCAGAAATTCCCCTTATTTTGAGGTAAAAAGGCTGAAGTTCTCCTTAATAGGGGGCAAAAAGGCAGAAATTTTTCTTATGTTAGGGGAAAATTGCAGAAATTTCACTTAGTTCAGGGAAATAAGTCAGAATTTTTCATTATTTTGAAGCAAAAAGACAGAAATTCTATTTGTTTTAGGGGGAAAAGACAGATATTCCCCTTATTTAGAGGCAAAAAAGCAGAAATTCCCCTTATTTTGGAGCAAAAATGAAGAAATTTCTCCTTTTTATGGCAAAAAGGTATGCATTTTTCTTATTTTCAGGCAAAAAGGCAGAAATTCTCCGTATTTTGGAGCAAAATTGCAGAAATTCCCATAATTGTGGGGCCAAAAGGCACAAATTGCCTATATGTTGGGGCAAAAAGACAGAAATTCTCCTTATTTTGTGTCAAAACTCAGAAATTCCATTTATTTTGGGGCAAAATTCCAGAAATTTCTCTTATTTTGGGGCAAAATTGCAGAAATTTCACTTATTTTGGCACAAAATTGCAGAAATTTCACTTATTTTAGGGTAATAAGTCAGAAATTTTATTTATTTTGGGGCAAAAAAGACAGGAATTTTCTTTGTTTTGGGGGAAAAACACAGAAATTCCACTTATTTAGAGGCAAAAAAGCAGAAATTTTCCTTATTTTGGAGCAAAAATGAAGAAATTTCCCTTTTTTATAGCAAAAAGGTATGCATTCTTCTTATTTTCGGGCAAAAAGGCAAAAATTCACGGTATTTTGGAGCAAAATTCCAGAAATTTGCCTAATTGTGGGGCAAAAAGGCAGAAATTCTCTATATGTTGGGGCAAAAAGACAGAAATTCTCCTTATTTTGGGGCAAAACTCAGAAATTCCATTATTTTGGGGCAAAATTCCAGAAATTTCCCTTATTTTGGGGCAAAATTGCAGAAATTTAACTTTTTTTGGGGCATAATTGGAGAAATTTCACTTATTTCAGGGAAAAAAAGCAATAATTTTCTTATTTTGGGGCAAAGAGGCAGAAATTCCTAATATTTTGTGTCAAAAATGCAGAAATTCCCCTTATTTTGAGGTAAAAAGGCTGAAGTTCTCCTTAATAGGGGGCAAAAAGGCAGAAATTTTTCTTATGTTAGGGGAAAATTGCAGAAATTTCACTTAGTTCAGGGAAATAAGTCAGAATTTTTCATTATTTTGAAGCAAAAAGACAGAAATTCTATTTGTTTTAGGGGGAAAAGACAGATATTCCCCTTATTTAGAGGCAAAAAAGCAGAAATTCCCCTTATTTTGGAGCAAAAATGAAGAAATTTCTCCTTTTTATGGCAAAAAGGTATGCATTTTTCTTATTTTCAGGCAAAAAGGCAGAAATTCTCCGTATTTTGGAGCAAAATTGCAGAAATTCCCATAATTGTGGGGCCAAAAGGCACAAATTGCCTATATGTTGGGGCAAAAAGACAGAAATTCTCCTTATTTTGTGTCAAAACTCAGAAATTCCATTTATTTTGGGGCAAAATTCCAGAAATTTCTCTTATTTTGGGGCAAAATTGCAGAAATTTCACTTATTTTGGCACAAAATTGCAGAAATTTCACTTATTTCAGGGTAATAAGTCAGAAATTTTATCTATTTTGGGGCAAAAAAGACAGGAATTTTCTTTGTTTTGGGGGAAAAAGATAGAAATTCCACTTATTTAGAGGCAAAATAGCAGAAATTCTTTTTATTTTGGAGCAAAAATGAAGAAATTTCCCTTTTTTATGGCAAAACGGTATGCATTCTTCTTATTTTCGGGCAAAAAGGCAGAAATTCCCCGTATTTTGGAGCAAAATTGCAGAAATTTGCCTAATTGTGGGGCAAAAAGGCAGAAATTCTCTATATGTTGGGGCAAAAAGACAGAAATTCTCCTTATTTTGGGGCAAAACTCAGGAATTCTATTTTTGGGGGCAAAATTCCAGAAATTTCCCTTATTTTGGGGCAAAATTGCAGAAATTTCACTTATTTTGGGGCAAAATTGCAGAAATTTCACTTATTTCAGGGATAAAAAGCAGAAATTTTCTTATTTTGGGCCAATAATGCAGAAATTCCTAATATTTTGTGGCAAAAATGCATAAATTCCCCTTATTTTGAGGTAAAAATGCTTAAATTCCCCTTAATAGGGAATAAATATGCAGAAATTCCCCTAATTTGAGGTAAAATGGCTGAAATCCCCTTATTTTGGAAACAAAAACGCAAAAATTTCCTTTATTTTGGGGCAAAATTGCAGAAATTTCACTTACTTCAGGGTAATAAGTCAGTATTTTTCCTTATTTTGGGGCAAAAAAGACAGAAATTCCCTTTGTTTTGGGGGAAAAAGACAGAAATTCCAGTTATTTAGAGGCAAAAAAGCAGAAATTCCCCTTATTTTGGAGCAAAAATGAAGAAATTTCCCTTTCTTATGGCAAAAAGGTATGCATTCTTCTTATTTTCGGGCAAAAAGGCAGAATATCGCCGTATTTTGGAGCAAAATTGCAGAAATTCTCCTAATTGTTGGGCAAAAATGCAGAAAATCTCTATATGTTGGGGCAAAAAGACAGAAATTCTCCTTATTTTGGGGCAAAACTCAGAAATTCCACTTATTTTGGTGCAAAATTCCAGAAATTTCCCTTATTTTGGGGCAAAATTGCAGAAATTTCACTTATTTTGTTGCAAAATTGCAGAAATTTCACTTATTTTGGGGCAAAATTGCAAAAATTTCACTTATTTCAGGGAAAAAATGCAGAAATTTTTCTTATTTTGGGGCAAAAAGCAGAAATTCCTAATATTTTGTGGCAAAAAAGCAGAAATTCCCCTTATTTTGAGGTAAAAAGGCTGAAATTCCCCTTATTTGGGGGCAAAAAGTAAAAAATTTCCAATATTTTGGGGCAAAATTGCAGAAATTTCACTTACTTCAGGGTAATAAGTCAGAATTTTTACTTATTTTAGGGCAAAAAGACCAAAATTCCCTTTGTTTTGGGGGAAAAAGACAGATATTCCACTTATTTAGAGGCAAAAAAGCAGAAATTCCCCTTATTTTGGAGCAAAAATGAAAAAATTTTCTTTTTTGATGGCAAAAAGGTATGCATTCTTCTTATTTTCAGGCAAAAAGGCAGAAATTCCCCGTATTTTGGAGCAAAATTGGAGAAATTTTCCTAATTGTAGGGCAAAAAGGCAGAAATTCCCTATATGTTGGGGCAAAAAGACAGAAATTCTCCTTATTTTGGGGCAAAACTCAGAAATTCCACTTATTTTGGGGCAAAATTCCAGAAATTTCCATTATTTAGGGACAAAAGTGCACAAATTTCACTTATTTTGGGGCAAAATTACAGAAATTTCACTTATTTCAGGGAAAAAAAGCAGAAATTTTCTTATTTTGGGCCAAAGGGCAGAAATTCCTAATATTTTGTGGCAAAAATGCAGAAATTCCCCTTATTTTTAGGTAAAAAGGCTGAAATTCCTCTTAATAGGGGGTAAATATGCAGAAATTCCACTAATTTGAGGTAAAATGGCTGAAATTCCATTTATTTTGGAAACAAAAACGCAGAAATGTACCTTATTTTGGGGCAAAATTCCAGAAATTTCACATACTTCAGGGTAATAATTCAGAATTTTTCCTTATTTTGGGGCAAAAAAGACAGAAATTCCCCTTGTTTTGGCGGAAAAAGACAGAAATTCCACTTATTTAGAGGCAAAAAAGCAGAAATTCCCCTTATTTTGGAGCAAAAATGAAGAAATTTCCCTTTTTTATGGCAAAAAAGGTATGCATTCTTCTTATTTTCGGGAAATAAAGCAGAAATTCCCTGTATTTTGGAGCAAAATTGCAGAAATTCCCCTAATTGTGGGGCAAAAATGCAGAAAATCTCTATATGTTGGTGCAAAAAGACAGAAATTCTCCTTATTTTAGGGCAAAACTCAGGAATTCCACTTATTTTGGGGCAAAATTCCAGAAATTTCCCTTATTTTGGGGCAAAATTGCAGAAATTTCACTTATTTTTGTGCAAAATTGCAGAAATTTCACTTATTTTGGGGCAAAATTGCAGAAATTTCACTTATTTCAGGAAAAAAAGGCAGAAATTTTCCTTATTTTGGGGCAAAAAGCAGAAATTCCTAATATTTTGTGGCAAAAAATGCAGAAATTCCCCTTATTTTGAGGTAAAAAGGCTGAAATTCCCCTTATTTGGAAGCAAAAAGTCAGAAATTTCCCATATTTTGGGGCAAAATTGCAGAAATTTCACTTACTTCAGGGTAATAAGCCAGAATTTCTTCTTATTTTGGAGCAATAAAGACAGACATTCCCTTTGTTTTGGGGGAAAAATACAGAAATTCCACTTATTTAGAGGAAAAAAGCAGAAATTACCCTTATTTTGGAGCAAAAATTAAGAAATTTCCTTTTTTTATGGCAAAAAGGTATGCATTCTTCTTATTTTTGGGCAAAAAGGCAGAAATTCCCCGTATTATGGAGCAAAATTGAAGAAATTCCCCTAATTGTGGGGCAAAAAGGCAGAAATTCCGATATATGTTGGGGCAAAAAGACAGAAATTCTCCTTATTTTGGGGCAAAACTCTGAAATTCCACTTATTTTGGGGCAAAATTCCAGAAATTTCCCTTATTTTGAGACAAAAGTGCAGATATTTCACTTATTTTGAGGCATAATTGAAGAAATTTCACTTATTTCAGGGTAATAAGTCAGAAATTTTTCTTATTTTGGGGCAAAAAAGACAGGAATATTCTTTGTTTTGGGGGAAAAGACAGAAATTCCACTTATTTATAGGCAAAAAAGTAGAAATTCCCCTTATTTTGAAGCAAAAATGAAGAAATTTCCCTTTTTTATGGCAAAAAGGTATGCATTCTTCTTATTTTCGGGCAAAAAGGCAAAAATTCACGGTATTTTGGAGCAAAATTGCAGAAAATTGCCTAATTGTGGGGCAAAAAGGCAGAAATACTCTATATGTTGGGGCAAAAAGACAGAAATTCTTTTTATTTTGGGGCAAAACTCAGAAATTCCATTATTTTGGGGCAAAATTCCAGAAATTTCCCTTATTTTTGGGCAAAATTGCAGAAATTTCCTTTATTTTGGGGCAAAATTGCAGAAATTTCACTTATTTCATGAAAAAAAAGCAAAAATTTTCTTATTTTGGGTAAAAAGGCAGAAATTCCTAATATTATGTGTCAAAAATGCAGAAATTCCCCTTATTTTGAGGTAAAAAGGCTGAAATTCCCCTTAATAGGGGGCCAAAAGAAGAAATTTTTCTTATTTTAGGGTAAAATTGCAGAAATTTCACTTACTTAAGGGTAATAAGTCAGAATTTTTCATTATTTTTGGGGCAAAAAAGACAGAAATTCCATTTGTTTTAGGAGAAAAAGACAGATATTCCACTTATTTAGAGGCAAAAAAGCAGAAATTCCCCTTATTTTGGAGCAAAAATGAAGAAATTTCCCTTTTTTATGGCAAAAAGGTATGCATTCTTCTTATTTTGGGGCAAAAATGCAGAAATTCTCCGTATTTTGGAGCAAAATTACAGAAATTCCCATAATTGTGGGGCAAAAAGGCAGAAATTGCCTATATGTTGGGGCAAAAAGACAGAAATTCTCCTTATTTTGGGGCAAAACTCAGAAATTCCACTCATATATGGGGCAAAATTCCAGAAATTTTCTTTATTTTGAGGCAAAAAAGACAGGAATTTTCTTTGTTTTGGGGGAAAAAGACAGAAATTCCACTAATTTAGTGGCAAAAAAGCAGAAATTCCTTTTATTTTGGAGCAAAAATGAAGAACTTTTTTTTTTATGGCAAAAAGGTATGCATTCTTCTTATTTTCGGGCAAAAAGGCAGAAATTCCCCGTATTTTGGAACAAAATTGCAGAAATTTGCCTAATTGTAGAGCAAAAAGGCAGAAATTCTCTAAATGTTGGGGCAAAAAGACAGAAATTCTCCTTATTTTGGGGCAAAACTCAGACATTCCATTTTTTTGGGTCAATATTCCAGAAATTTCCCTTATTTTGGGGCAAAATTGCAGAAATTTCACTTATTTTGGGGCATAATTGCAGAAATTTCACTTATTTCAGGGAAAAAAAGCAGAAATTTTCTTATTTTGGGCCAAAAAGGCAGAAATTCCTAATATTTTGTGGCAAAAATGGAGAAATTCCCCTTATTTTGAGGTAAAAATGCTGAAATTCCCCTTAATAGGGGGTAAATATGCAGAAATTCTCCTAATTTGAGGTAAAATGTCTGAAATTCCCCTTATTTTGGAAACAAAAACGCAGAAATTTCCCTTATTTTGGGGCAAAATTGCAGAAATTTCACTTACTTCAGGGTAATAAGTCAGAATTTTTCCTTATTTTGGGGCAAAAAAGACAGAAATTCCTTTTGTTTGGGGGAAAAAGACAGAAATTCCACTTATTTAGAGGCAAAAAAGCAGAAATTCCCCTTATTTTGGAGCAAAAATAAAGAAATTTCCCTTTCTTATGGCAAAAAGGTATGCATTCTTCTTATTTTCGGGCAAAAAGGCAGAAATTCCCCGTATTTGGAGCAAAATTGCAGGAATTCTCCTAATTGTGAGGCAAAAATTCAGAAAATCTCTATATGTTGGGGCAAAAAGAAAGAAATTCTAATTATTGTGGGGCAAAACTCAGAAATTCTACTTATTTTTGGGCAAAATATCAAAAATTTCCCTTATTTTGGGGCAAAATTGCAGAAATTTCACTTATTTTAGGGCAAAATTGCAGAAATTTCACTTATCTGGGGGCAAAATTGCAGAAATTTCACTTATTTTGAAGCAAAATTGCAGAAATTTCACTTATTTCAGGGAATAAGAGCAGAAATTTTCCGTATTTTGGGGCAAAAAGCAGAAATTTCTAATATTTTGTGGCAAAAAAGCAGAAATACCTCTTATTTTGAGGTAAAAAGGCTGAAATTCCCCTTATTTGGGGGCAAAAATGAAGAAATTTTCCATATTTTGGGGCAAAATTGCAGAAATTTCACTTACTTCAGGGTTTTAAGTCAGAACTTTTCATTATTTTGGGGCAAAAAAGACAGAAATTCCCTTTGTTTTGGGGGAAAAAGACAGAAATTCCACTTATTTAGAGGCAAAAAAGCAGAAATTCCCCTTATTTTGGAGCAAAAATGAAAAAATTTCCTTTTTTGATGGCAAAATGGTATGCATTCTTCTTATTTTCAGGCAAAAAGGCAGAAATTCCCCATATTTTGGAGGAAAATTGAAGAAATTCCCCTAATTGTGGTGCAAAAAGGCAGAAATTCCCTATATGTTGGGGCAAAAAGACAGAAATTCTCCTTATTTTGGGGCAAAACTCTGAAATTCCATTTTTTTGGGGGCAAAATTCCAGAAATTTCCCTTATTTTGGGGCAAAATTGCAGAAATTTCACTTATTTTGGGGCATAATTGCAGAAATTTCACTTATTTCAGGGAATAAGAGCAGAAATTTTCTTATTTTGGGCCAAAAAGGCAGAAATTCCTAATATTTTGTGGCAAAAATGCAGAAATTCCCCTTATTTTGAGGTAAAAATGCTGAAATTCCCCTTATAAGGGGGTAAATATGCAGAAATTCTCCTAATTTGAGGTAAAATGTCTGAAATTCCCCTTATTTTGGAAACAAAAACGCAGAAATTTCCCTTATTTTGGGGCAAAATTGCAGAAATTTCACTTATTTTGGGGCATAATTGTAGAAATTTCACTTATTTCAGGGAATAAGAGCAGAAATTTTCTTATTTTGGGCCAAAAAGGCAGAAATTCCTAATATTTTGTAGCAAAAATGCAGAAATTCCCCTTATTTTGAGGTAAAAATGCTGAAATTCCCCTTAATAGGGGGTAAATATGCAGAAATTCTCCTAATTTGAGGTAAAATGTCTGAAAGTCCCCTTATTTTGGAAACAAAAACGCAGAAATTTCCCTTATTTTGGGGCAAAATTGCAGAAATTTCACTTACTTCAGGGTAATAAGTCAGAATTTATCCTTATTTTGGGGCAAAAAACACAGAAATTCCTTTTGTTTTGGGGGAAAAAGACAGAAATTCCACTTATTTAGAGGCAAAAAAGCAGAAATTCCCCTTATTTTGGAGCAAAAATAAAGAAATTTCCCTTTCTTATGGCAAAAAGGTATGCATTCTTCTTATTTTCGGGCAAAAAGGCAGAAATTCCCCGTATTTGGAGCAAAATTGCAGGAATTCCCCTAATTGGAGGCAAAAATTCAGAAAATCTCTATATGTTGGAGCAAAAAGAAAGAAATTCTAATTATTGTGGGGCAAAACTCAGAAATTCCACTTATTTTGGGGCAAAATATCAAAAATTTCCCTTATTTGGGGGCAAAATTGCAGAAATTTCACTTATTTTGAAGCAAAATTGCAGAAATTTCACTTATTTCAGGGAATAAGAGCAGAAATTTTCCTTATTTTGGGGCAAAAAGCAGAAATTTCTAATATTTTGTGGCAAAAAAGCAGAAATACCCCTTATTTTGAGGTAAAAAGGCTGAAATTCCCCTTATTTGGGGGCAAAAATGAAGAAATTTTCCATATTTTGGGGCAAAATTGCAGAAATTTCACTTACTTCAGGGTTTTAAGTCAGAACTTTTCATTATTTTGGGGCAAAAAAGACAGAAATTCTCTTTGTTTTGGGGGAAAAAGACAGAAATTCCACTTATTTAGAGGCAAAAAAGCAGAAATTCCCCTTATTTTGGAGCAAAATTGAAGAAATTCCCCTAATTGTGGTGCAAAAAGGCAGAAATTCCCTATATGTTGGGGCAAAAAGACAGAAATTCTCCTTATTTTGGGGCAAAACTCTGAAATTCCACTTATTTTGGGGCAAAATTCCAGAAATTTCTCTTATTCTGGGACAAAAGTGCAGAAATTTCACTTATTTTGGGGCACAATTGCAGAAATTTCACTTATTTCAGGGTAATAAGTCAGAAATTTTTCTTATTTTGGGGCAAAAAAGACAGGAATATTCTTTGTTTTGGGGGAAAAGACAGAAATTCCACTTATTTATAGGCAAAAAAGCAGAAATTCCCCTTATTTTGAAGCAAAAATGAAGAAATTTCCCTTTTTTATGGCAAAAAGTTATGCATTCTTCTTATTTTCGGGCAAAAAGGCAGAAATTCCCCGTATTTTGGAGCAAAATTGCAGAAATTTGCCTAATTGTAGGGCAAAAAGGCAGAAATTCTCTATAAGTTGGGGCAAAAAGACAGAAATTCTCCTTATTTTGGGGCAAAACTCAGAAATTCCATTTTTTGGGGCAAAATTCAAGAAATTTCCCTTAATTTGGGGCAAAATTGTAGAAATTTCACTTATTTTGGGGCAAAATTGCAGAAATTTCACTTATTTCAGAGAAAAAAAAGCAGAAATTTTCTTATTTTGGGCCAAAAAGGAAGAAATTCCTAATATTTTGTGGCAAAAATGCATAAATTCCCCTTATTTTGAGGTAAAAATACTGAAATTCCCTTAATAGAGGGTAAATATGCAGAAATTCCCCTAATTTGAGGTAAAATGGCTGAAATTCCCCTTATTTTGTAAACAAAAACGCAGAAAATTCCCTTATTTTAGGGCAAAATTGCATAAATTTCACTTACTTCAGGGTAATAAGTCAGAATTTTTCCTTATTTTGGGGCAAAAAAGACAGAAATTCTCTTTGTTTTGGGGGAAAAAGACAGAAATTCTACTTATTTAGAGGCAAAAAAGCAGAAATAACCCTTATTTTGTGGCAAAAATGAAGAAATTCCCCTTATTTTGAGGTAAAAAGGCTGAAATTCCCCTTATTTGGAAGCAAAAAGTCAGAAATTTCCCATATTTTGGGGCAAAATTGCAGAAATTTCACTTACTTCAGGGTAATAAGCCAGAATTTCTTCTTATTTTGGAGCAATAAAGACAGACATTCCCTTTGTTTTGGGGGAAAAATACAGAAATTCCACTTATTTAGAGGAAAAAAGCAGAAATTACCCTTATTTTGGAGCAAAAATTAAGAAATTTCCTTTTTTTATGGCAAAAAGGTATGCATTCTTCTTATTTTTGGGCAAAAAGACAGAAATTCCCCGTATTATGGAGCAAAATTGAAGAAATTCCCCTAATTGTGGGGCAAAAAGGCAGAAATTCCCTATATGTTGGGGCAAAAAGACAGAAATTCTCCTTATTTTGGGGCAAAACTCTGAAATTCCACTTATTTTGGGGCAAAATTCCAGAAATTTCCCTTATTTTGAGACAAAAGTGCAGATATTTCACTTATTTTGAGGCATAATTGAAGAAATTTCACTTATTTCAGGGTAATAAGTCAGAAATTTTTCTTATTTTGGGGCAAAAAAGACAGGAATATTCTTTGTTTTGGGGGAAAAGACAGAAATTCGACTTATTTATAGGCAAAAAAGCAGAAATTTCCCTTATTTTGAAGCAAAAATGAAGAAATTTCCCTTTTTTATGGCAAAAAGGTATGCATTCTTCTTATTTTCGGGCAAAAAGGCAAAAATTCACGGTATTTTGGAGCAAAATTGCAGAAATTTGCCTAATTGTGGGGCAAAAAGGCAGAAATACTCTATATGTTGGGGCAAAAAGACAGAAATTCTTTTTATTTTGGGGCAAAACTCAGAAATTCCATTATTTTGGGGCAAAATTCCAGAAATTTCCCTTATTTTTGGGCAAAATTGCAGAAATTTCCTTTATTTTGGGGCAAAATTGCAGAAATTTCACTTATTTCAGGAAAAAAAAGCAAAAATTTTCTTATTTTGGGGCAAAAAGGCAGAAATTCCTAATATTATGTGTCAAAAATGCAGAAATTCCCCTTATTTTGAGGTAAAAAGGCTGAAATTCCCCTTAATAGGGGGCCAAAAGAAGAAATTTTTCTTATTTTAGGGTAAAATTGCAGAAATTTCACTTACTTAAGGGTAATAAGTCAGAATTTTTCATTATTTTTGGGGCAAAAAAGACAGAAATTCCATTTGTTTTAGGAGAAAAAGACAGATATTCCACTTATTTAGAGGCAAAAAAGCAGAAATTCCCCTTATTTTGGATCAAAAATGAAGAAATTTCCCTTTTTTATGGCAAAAAGGTATGCATTCTTCTTATTTTGGGGCAAAAATGCAGAAATTCTCCGTATTTTGGAGCAAAATTGCAGAAATTCCCATAATTGTGGGGCAAAAAGGCAGAAATTGCCTATATGTTGGGGCAAAAAGACAGAAATTCTCCTTATTTTGGGGCAAAACTCAGAAATTCCACTTATTTTGGGGCAAAATTCCAGAAATTTTCTTTATTTTGGGGCAAAAAAGACAGGAATTTTCTTTGTTTTGGGGGAAAAAGACAGAAATTCCACTAATTTAGTGGCAAAAAAGCAGAAATTCCTTTTATTTTGGAGCAAAAATGAAGAACTTTTTTTTTTTATGGCAAAAAGGTATGCATTCTTCTTATTTTCGGGCAAAAAGGCAGAAATTCCCCGTATTTTGGAACAAAATTGCAGAAATTTGCCTAATTGTAGAGCAAAAAGGCAGAAATTCTCTAAATGTTGGGGCAAAAAGACAGAAATTCTCCTTATTTTGGGGCAAAACTCAGACATTCCATTTTTTTGGGTCAAAATTCCATAAATTTCCCTTATTTTGGGGCAAAATTGCAGAAATTTCACTTATTTTGGGGCATAATTGCAGAAATTTCACTTATTTCAGGGAAAAAAAGCAGAAATTTTCTTATTTTGGGCCAAAAAGGCAGAAATTCCTAATATTTTGTGGCAAAAATGCAGAAATTCCTCTTATTTTGAGGTAAAAATGCTGAAATTCCCCTTAATAGGGGGTAAATATGCAGAAATTCTCCTAATTTGAGGTAAAATGTCTGAAATTCCCCTTATTTTGGAAACAAAAACGCAGAAATTTCCCTTATTTTGGGGCAAAATTGCAGAAATTTCACTTACTTCAGGGTAATAAGTCAGAATTTTTCCTTATTTTGGGGCAAAAAAGACAGAAATTCCTTTTGTTTTGGGGGAAAAAGACAGAAATTCCACTTATTTAGAGGCAAAAAAGCAGAAATTCCCCTTATTTTGGAGCAAAAATAAAGAAATTTCCCTTTCTTATGGCAAAAAGGTATGCATTCTTCTTATTTTCGGGCAAAAAGGCAGAAATTCCCCGTATTTGGAGCAAAATTGCAGGAATTCCCCTAATTGTGAGGCAAAAATTCAGAAAATCTCTATATGTTGGGGCAAAAAGAAAGAAATTCTAATTATTGTGGGGCAAAACTCAGAAATTCCACTTATTTTGGGGCAAAATATCAAAAATTTCCCTTATTTTGGGGCAAAATTGCAGAAATTTCACTTATTTTAGGGCAAAATTGCAGAAATTTCACTTATCTGGGGGCAAAATTGCAGAAATTTCACTTATTTTGAAGCAAAATTGCAGAAATTTCACTTATTTCAGGGAATAAGAGCAGAAATTTTCCTTATTTTGGGGCAAAAAGCAGAAATTCCTAATATTTTGTGGCAAAAAAGCAGAAATACCCCTTATTTTGAGGTAAAAAGGCTGAAATTCCCCTTATTTGGGGGCAAAAATGAAGAAATTTTCCATATTTTGGGGCAAAATTGCAGAAATTTCACTTACTTCAGGGTTTTAAGTCAGAACTTTTCATTATTTTGGGGCAAAAAAGACAGAAATTCCCTTTGTTTTGGGGGAAAAAGACAGAAATTCCACTTATTTAGAGGCAAAAAAGCAGAAATTCCCCTTATTTTGGAGCAAAAATGAAAAAATTTCCTTTTTTGATGGCAAAATGGTATGCATTCTTCTTATTTTCAGGCAAAAAGGCAGAAATTCCCCATATTTTGGAGCAAAATTGAAGAAATTCCCCTAATTGTGGTGCAAAAAGGCAGAAATTCCCTATATGTTGGGACATAAAGACAGAAATTCTCCTTATTTTGGGGCAAAACTCTGAAATTCCATTTTTTTGGGTCAAAATTCCAGAAATTTCCCTTATTTTGGGGCAAAATTGCAGAAATTTCACTTATTTTGGGGCATAATTGCAGAAATTTCACTTATTTCAGGGAATAAGAGCAGAAATTTTCTTATTTTGGGCCAAAAAGGCAGAAATTCCGAATATTTTGTGGCAAAAATGCAGAAATTCCCCTTATTTTGAGGTAAAAATGCTGAAATTCCCCTTAATAGGGGGTAAATATGCAGAAATTCTCCTAATTTGAGGTAAAATGTCTGAAATTCCCCTTATTTTGGAAACAAAAACGCAGAAATTTCCCTTATTTTGGGGCAAAATTGCAGAAATTTCACTTACTTCAGGGTAATAAGTCAGAATTTTTCCTTATTTTGGGGCAAAAAAGACAGAAATTCCTTTTGTTTTGGGGGAAAAAGACAGAAATTCCACTTATTTAGAGGCAAAAAAGCAGAAATTCCCCTTATTTTGGAGCAAAAATAAAGAAATTTCCCTTTCTTATGGCAAAAAGGTATGCATTCTTCTTATTTTCGGGCAAAAAGGCAGAAATTCCCCGTATTTGGAGCAAAATTGCAGGAATTCCCCTAATTGTGAGGCAAAAATTCAGAAAATCTCTATATGTTGGGGCAAAAAGAAAGAAATTCTAATTATTGTGGGGCAAAACTCAGAAATTCCACTTATTTTGGGGCAAAATATCAAAAATTTCCCTTATTTGGGGGCAAAATTGCAGAAATTTCACTTATTTTGAAGCAAAATTGCAGAAATTTCACTTATTTCAGGGAATAAGAGCAGAAATTTTCCTTATTTTGGGGCAAAAAGCAGAAATTCCTAATATTTTGTGGCAAAAAAGCAGAAATACCCCTTATTTTGAGGTAAAAAGGCTGAAATTCCCCTTATTTGGGGGCAAAAAGTCAGAAATTTCCCATATTTTGGGGCAAAATTGCAGAAATTTCACTTACTTCAGGGTTTTAAGTCAGAACTTTTCATTATTTTGGGGCAAAAAAGACAGAAATTCTCTTTGTTTTGGGGGAAAAAGACAGAAATTCCACTTATTTAGAGGCAAAAAAGCAGAAATTCCCCTTATTTTGGAGCAAAAATGAAAAAATTTCCTTTTTTGATGGCAAAATGGTATGCATTCTTCTTATTTTCAGGCAAAAAGGCAGAAATTCCCCATATTTTGAAGCAAAATTGAAGAAATTCCCCTAATTGTGGTGCAAAAAGGCAGAAATTCCCTATATGTTGGGGCAAAAAGACAGAAATTCTCCTTATTTTGGGGCAAAACTCTGAAATTCCACTTATTTTGGGGCAAAATTCCAGAAATTTCCCTTATTCTGGGACAAAAGTGCAGAAATTTCACTTATTTTGGGGCACAATTGCAGAAATTTCACTTATTTCAGGGTAATAAGTCAGAAATTTTTCTTATTTTGGGGCAAAAAAGACAGGAATATTCTTTGTTTTGGGGGAAAAGACAGAAATTCCACTTATTTATAGGCAAAAAAGCAGAAATTCCCCTTATTTTGAAGCAAAAATGAAGAAATTTCCCTTTTTTATGGCAAAAAGGTATGCATTCTTCTTATTTTCGGGCAAAAAGGCAGAAATTCCCCGTATTTTGGAGCAAAATTGCAGAAATTTGCCTAATTGTAGGGCAAAAAGGCAGAAATTCTCTATAAGTTGGGGCAAAAAGACAGAAATTCTCCTTATTTTGGGGCAAAACTCAGAAATTCCATTTTTTGGGGCAAAATTCCAGAAATTTCCCTTAATTTGGGGCAAAATTGTAGAAATTTCACTTATTTTGGGGCAAAATTGCAGAAATTTCACTTATTTCAGAGAAAAAATGCAGAAATTTTCTTATTTTGGGCCAAAAAGGCAGAAATTCCTAATATTTTGTGGCAAAAATGCATAAATTTCCCTTATTTTGAGGTAAAAATACTGAAATTCCCTTAATAGAGGGTAAATATGCAGAAATTCCCCTAATTTAAGGTAAAATGGCTGAAATTCCCCTTATTTTGTAAACAAAAACGCAGAAAATTCCCTTATTTTAGGGCAAAATTGCATAAATTTCACTTACTTCAGGGTAATAAGTCAGAATTTTTCCTTATTTTGGGGCAAAAAAGACAGAAATTCCCTTTGTTTTTGGGGAAAAAGACAGAAATTCTACTTATTTAGAGGCAAAAAAGCAGAAATTCCCCTTATTTTGGAGCAAAAATAAAGAAATTTCCCTTTCTTATGGCAAAAAGGTATGCATTCTTCTTATTTTCGGGCAAAAAGGCAGAAATTCCCCGTATTTTGGAGTAAAAATTGCAGAAATTCCCCTAATTGTGGGGCAAAAATGCAGAAAATCTCTATATGTTGGGGCAAAAAACAGAAATTCTCCTTATTTTGGGGCAAAACTCAGAAACTCCACTTATTTTGGGGCAAAATTCCAGAAATTTCCCTTATTTTGGGGCAAAATTGCAGAAATTTCACTTATTTGATGCAAATTTGCAGAAATTTCACTTATTTTGGGGCAAAATTGCAGAAATTTCACTTATTTCAGAGAAAAAAGGCAGAAATTTTTCTTCTTTTGGGGCAAAAAGCAGAAATTCCTAATATTTTGTGGAAAAAATTTAGAAATTCCCCTTATTTTGAGGTAAAAAGGCTGAAATTCCCCTTAATAGGGAGCAAAAAGGCAGAAATTTTTCTTATTTTCGGGCAAAATTGCAGAAATTTTACTTACTTCAGGGTAATAAGTCAGAATTTTTCTTTATTTTGGGGCAAAAAAACTGAAATTCCATTTGTTTTAGGGGAAAAAGACAGATATTCCACATATTTAGAGGCAAAAAAGCAGAAATTCCCCTTATTTTGGAGCAAAAATGAAGAAATTTCCCTTTTTTATGGCAAAAAGGTATGCATTCTTCTTATTTTCGGGCAAAAAGGCAGAAATTCTCTGTATTTTGGAGCAAAATTGCAGAAATTCCCATAACTGTGGGGCAAAAATGCAGAAATTGCCTATATGTTGGGGCAAAAAGACAGAAATTCTCCTTATTTTGGGGCAAAACCTAGAAATTCCACTTTTTTGGGGCAAAATTCCAGAAATTTCTCTTATTTTGGGCCAAAATTGCAGAAATTTCACTTATTTTGGGGCAAAATTGCAGAAATTTCACATATTTCAGGGTAATAATTCAGAAATTTTTCTTATTTTGGGGCAAAAAAGACAAGAATTTTTTTTTGTTTTGGGGGAAAAAGACAGAAATTCCACTGATTTAGAGGCAAAAAACCAGAAATTCCCCTTATTTTGATCAAAAATGAAGAAATTTCCCTTTTTTATGGCAAAAAGGTATTCATTCTTCTTATTTTCGGGCAAAAAGGCAAAAATTCACGGTATTTTGGAGCAAAATTGCAGAAATTTGCCTAATTGTGGGGCAAAAAGGCAGAAATTCTCTATATGTTGGGGCAAAAAGACAGAAATTCTCCTTATTTTGGGGCAAAACTCAGAAATTCCATTATTTTGGGGCAAAATTCCAGAAATTTCCCTTATTTTTGGGCAAAATTGCAGAAATTTCACTTATTTTGGGGCATAATTGCAGAAATTTCACTTATTTCAGGGAAAAAAAGCAGAAATTTTCCTATTTTGGGCAAAAAGGCAGAAATTCCTAGTATTTTGTTTCAAAATTCAGAAATTCCCCTTATTTTGAGGTAAAAAGGATGAAATTCCCCTTAATAGGGGGCAAAAAGGCAAAAATTTTTCTTATTTTAGGGCAAAATTGCAGAAATTTCACTTACTTCAGGGTAATAATTCAGAAATTTTCCTTATTTTGTGGCAAAAAAGACAGGAATTTTCTTTGTTTTGGGGGAAAAAGACAGAAATTCTACTTATTTAGAGGCCAAAAAGCAGAAATTCCTTTTATTTTAGAGCAAAAATGAAGAAATTTCCATTTTTTATGGCAAAAAGGTATGCATTCTTCTTATTTTCGGGCAAAAAGGCAGAAATTCCCCGTATTTTGGAGCAAAATTGCAGAAATTTGCCTAATTGTAGGGCAAAAAGGCAGAAATTCTCTATATGTTGGGGCAAAAAGACAGAAATTCTCATTATTTTGGGGCAAAACTCAGAAATTCCATTTTTTGGGGCAAAATTCCAGAAATTTCCCTTAATTTGGGGCAAAATTGTAGAAATTTCACTTATTTTGGGGCAAAATTGCAGAAATTTCACTTATTTCAGAGAAAAAAAAGCAGAAATTTTCTTATTTTGGGCAAAAAGGCAGAAATTCCTAATATTTTGTGGCAAAAATGCATAAATTCCCCTTATTTTGAGATAAAAATACTGAAATTCCCTTAATAGAGGGTAAATATGCAAAAATTCCCCTAATTTGAGGTAAAATGGCTGAAATTCCCCTTATTTTGTAAACAAAAACGCAGAAAATTCCCTTATTTTAGGGCAAAATTGCATAAATTTCACTTACTTCAGGGTAATAAGTCAGAATTTTTCCTTATTTTGGGGCAAAAAAGACAGAAATTCCCTTTGTTTTGGGGGAAAAAGACAGAAATTCTACTTATTTAGAGGCAAAAAAGCAGAAATTCCCCTTATTTTGGAGCAAAAATGAAGAAATTTCCCTTTCTTATGGCAAAAAGGTATGCATTCTTCTTATTTTCGGGCAAAAAGGCAGAAATTCCGCGTATTTTGGAGTAAAAATTGCAGAAATTCCCCTAATTGTGGGGCAAAAATGCAGAAAATCTCTATATGTTGGGGCAAAAAACAGAAATTCTCCTTATTTTGGGGCAAAACTCAGAAATTCCACTTATTTTGGGGCAAAATTCCAGAAATTTCCCTTATTTTGGGGCAAAATTGCAGAAATTTCACTTATTTGAGGCAAATTTGCAGAAATTTCACTTATTTTGGGGCAAAATTGCAGAAATTTCACTTATTTCAGGGAAAAAAGGCAGAAATTATCCTTATTTTGGGGCAAAACGCAGAAATTCCTAATATTTTGTGGCAAAAATTTAGAAATTCCCCTTATTTTTAGGTAAAAAGGCTGAAATTCCCCTTAATAGGGGGCAAAAAGGCAGAAATTTTTCTTATTTTGGGGCAAAATTGCAGAAATTTTACTTACTTCAGGGTAATAAGTCAGAATTTTTCTTAATTTTAGGGCAAAAAAACTGAAATTCCATTTGTTTTAGGGGAAAAAGACAGATATTCCACATATTTAGAGGCAAAAAAGCAGAAATTCCCCTTATTTTGGAGCAAAAATGAAGAAATTTCCCTTTTTTATGGCAAAAAGGTATGCATTCTTCTTATTTTCGGGCAAAAAGGCAGAAATTCTCTGTATTTTGGAGCAAAATTGCAGAAATTCCCATAATTGTGGGGCAAAAATGCAGAAATTGCCTATATGTTGGGGCAAAAAGACAGAAATTCTCCTTATTTTGGGGCAAAACCTAGAAATTCCACTTTTTTGGGGCAAAATTTCAGAAATTTCCCTTATTTTGGGCCAAAATTGCAGAAATTTCACTTATTTTGGGGCAAAATTGCAGAAATTTCACTTATTTCAGGGTAATAAGTCAGAAATTTTTCTTATTTTGGGGCAAAAAAGACAGGAATTTTCTTTGTTTTGGGGGAAAAATACAGAAATTCCACTGATTTAGAGGCAAAAAACAAGAAATTCCCCTTATTTTGGAGCAAAAATGAAGAAATTTCCCTTTTTTATGGCAAAAAGGTATTCATTCTTCTTATTTTCGGGCAAAAAGGCAGAAATTCCCCGTATTTTGGTGCAAAATTGCAGAAATTTGCCTAATTGTGGGGCAAAAAGGCAGAAATTCCCTATATGTTGGGGCAAAATACAGAAATTCTCCTTATTTTGGGGCAAAACTCTGAAATTCCACTTATTTTGGGGCAAAATTCCAGAAATTTCCCTTATTCTGGGACAAAAGTGCAGAAATTTCACTTATTTGGGGGCACAATTGCAGAAATTTCACTTATTTCAGGGTAATAAGTCAGAAATTTTTTTTATTTTGGGGCAAAAAAGACAGGAATATTCTTTGTTTTGGGGGAAAAGACAGAAATTCCACTTATTTATAGGCAAAAAAGCAGAAATTTCTCTTATTTTGAAGCAAAAATGAAGAAATTTCCCTTTTTTATGGCAAAAAGGTATGCATTCTTCTTATTTTCGGGCAAAAAGGCAAAAATTCACGGTATTTTGGAGCAAAATTGCAGAAATTTGCCTAATTGTGGGGCAAAAAGGCAGAAATTCTCTATATGTTGGGGCAAAAAGACAGAAATTCTCCTTATTTTGGGGCAAAACTCAGAAATTCCATTATTTTGGGGCAAAATTCCAGAAATTTCCCTAATTTTCGGGCAAAATTGCAGAAATTTCACTTATTTTGGGGCATAATTGCAGAAATTTCACTTATTTCAGGGAAAAAAAGCAGAAATTTTCTTATTTTGGGGCAAAAAGGCAGAAATTCCTAGTATTTTGTGTCAAAATTCAGAAATTCCCCTTATTTTGTGGTAAAAAGGCTGAAATTCCCCTTAATAGGGGGCAAAAAGGCAGAAATTTTTCTTATTTTAGGGCAAAATTGCAGAAATTTCACTTACTTCAGGGTAATAAGTCAGAAATTTTCCTTATTTTGGGGCAAAAAAAAAAGGAATTTTCTTTGTTTTGGGGGAAAAAGACAGAAATTCTACTTATTTAGAGGCCAAAAAGCAGAAATTCCTTTTATTTTAGAGCAAAAATGAAGAAATTTCCATTTTTTATGGCAAAAAGGTATGCATTCTTCTTATATTCGGGCAAAAAGGCAGAAATTCCCCGTATTTTGGAGCAAAATTGCAGAAATTTGCCTAATTGTAGGGCAAAAAGGCAGAAATTCTCTATATGTTGGGGCAAAAAGACAGAAATTCTCCTTATTTTGGGGCAAAACTCAGAAATTCCATTTTTTGGGGCAAAATTCCAGAAATTTCCCTTAATTTGGGGCAAAATTGTAGAAATTTCACTTATTTTGGGGCAAAATTGCAGAAATTTCACTTATTTCAGAGAAAAAAAAGCAGAAATTTTCTTATTTTGGGCCAAAAAGGCAGAAATTCCTAATATTTTGTGGCAAAAATGCATAAATTCCCCTTATTTTGAGGTAAAAATACTGAAATTCCCTTAATAGAGAGTAAATATGCAGAAATTCCCCTAATTTGAGGTAAAATGGCTGAAATTCCCCTTATTTTGTAAACAAAAACGCAGAAAATTCCCTTATTTTAGGGCAAAATTGCATAAATTTCACTTACTTCAGGGTAATAAGTCAGAATTTTTCCTTATTTTGGGGCAAAAAAGACAGAAATTCCCTTTGTTTTGGGGGAAAAAGACAGAAATTCTACTTATTTAGAGGCAAAAAAGCAGAAATTCCCCTTATTTTGGAGCAAAAATAAAGAAATTTCCCTTTCTTATGGCAAAAAGGTATGCATTCTTCTTATTTTCGGGCAAAAAGGCAGAAATTCCCCGTATTTTGGAGTAAAAATTGCAGAAATTCCCCTAATTGTGGGGCAAAAATGCAGAAAATCTCTATATGTTGGGGCAAAAAACAGAAATTCTCCTTACTTTGGGGCAAAACTCAGAAATTCCACTTATTTTGGGGCAAAATTCCAGAAATTTCCCTTATTTTGGGGCAAAATTGCAGAAATTTCACTTATTTGAGGCAAATTTGCAGAAATTTCACTTATTTTGGGGCAAAATTGCAGAAATTTCACTTATTTCAGGGAAAAAAGGCAGAAATTTTCCTTATTTTGGGGCCAAACGCAGAAATTCCTAATATTTTGTGGCAAAAATTTAGAAATTCCCCTTATTTTGAGGTAAAAAGGCTGAAATTCCCCTTAATAGGGGGCAAAAAGGCAGAAATTTTTCTTATTTTGGGGCAAAATTGCAGAAATTTTACTTACTTCAGGGTAATAAGTCAGAATTTTTCTTAATTTTAGGGCAAAAAAACTGAAATTCCATTTGTTTTAGGGGAAAAAGACAGATATTCCACATATTTAGAGGCAAAAAAGCAGAAATTCCCCTTATTTTGGAGCAAAAATGAAGAAATTTCCCTTTTTTATGGCAAAAAGGTATGCATTCTTCTTATTTTCGGGCAAAAAGGCAGAAATTCTCTGTATTTTGGAGCAAAATTGCAGAAATTCCCATAATTGTGGGGCAAAAATGCAGAAATTGCGTATATGTTGGGGCAAAAAGACAGAAATTCTCCTTATTTTGGGGCAAAACCTAGAAATTCCACTTTTTTGGGGCAAAATTCCAGAAATTTCCCTTATTTTGGGCCAAAATTGCAGAAATTTCACTTATTTTGGGGCAAAATTGCAGAAATTTCACTTATTTCAGGGTAATAAGTCAGAAATTTTTCTTATTTTGGGGCAAAAAAGACAGGAATTTTCTTTGTTTTGGGGGAAAAATACAGAAATTCCACTGATTTAGAGGCAAAAAACCAGAAATTCCCCTTATTTTGGAGCAAAAATGAAGAAATTTCCCTTTTTTATGGCAAAAAGGTATTCATTCTTCTTATTTTCTGGCAAAAAGGCAGAAATTCCCCATATTTTGGTGCAATATTGCAGAAATTTGCCTAATTGTGTGGCAAAAAGGCAGAAATTCCCTATATGTTGGGGCAAAATACAGAAATTCTCCTTATTTTGGGGCAAAACTCTGAAATTCCACTTATTTTGGGGCAAAATTCCAGAAATTTCCCTTATTCTGGGACAAAAGTGCAGAAATTTCACTTATTTGGCGGCACAATTGCAGAAATTTCACTTATTTCAGGGTAATAAGTCAGAAATTTTTCTTATTTTGGGGCAAAAAAGACAGGAATATTCTTTGTTTTGGGGGAAAAGACAGAAATTCCACTTATTTATAGGCAAAAAAGCAGAAATTCCCCTTATTTTGAAGCAAAAATGAAGAAATTTCCCTTTTTTATGGCAAAAAGGTATGCATTCTTCTTATTTTCGGGCAAAAAGGCAAAAATTCACGGTATTTTGGAGCAAAATTGCAGAAATTTGCCTAATTGTGGGGCAAAAAGGCAGAAATTCTCTATATGTTGGGGCAAAAAGACAGAAATTCTCCTTATTTTGGGGCAAAACTCAGAAATTCCATTATTTTGGGGCAAAATTCCAGAAATTTCCCTTATTTTCGGGCAAAATTGCAGAAATTTCACTTATTTTGGGGCATAATTGCAGAAATTTCACTTATTTCAGGGAAAAAAAGCAGAAATTTTCTTATTTTGGGGCAAAAAGGCAGAAATTCCTAGTATTTTGTGTCAAAATTCAGAAATTCCCCTTATTTTGAGGTAAAAAGGCTGAAATTCCCCTTAATAGGGGGCAAAAAGGCAGAAATTTTTCTTATTTTAGGGCAAAATTGCAGAAATTTCACTTACTTCAGGGTAATAAGTCAGAAATTTTCCTTATTTTGGGGCAAAAAAGACAAGAATTTTCTTTGTTTTGGGGGAAAAAGACAGAAATTCTACTTATTTAGAGGCAAAAAAGCAGAAATTCCCCTTATTTTGGAGCAAAAATGAAGAAATTTCCCTTTCTTATGGCAAAAACGTATGCATTCTTCTTATTTTCGGGCAAAAAGGCAGAAATTCCCCGTATTTTGGAGTAAAAATTGCAGAAATTCCCCTATTTGTGGGGCAAAAATGCAGAAAATCTCTATATGTTGGGGCAAAAAACAGAAATTCTCCTTATTTTGGGGCAAAACTCAGAAATTCCACTTATTTTGGGGCAAAATTCCAGAAATTTCCCTTATTTTGGGGCAAAATTGCAGAAATTTCACTTATTTGAGGCAAATTTGCAGAAATTTCACTTATTTTGGGCCAAAATTGCAGAAATTTCACTTATTTCAGGGAAAAAAGGCAGAAATTTTCCTTATTTTGGGGCAAAACGCAGAAATTCCTAATATTTTGTGGCAAAAATTTAGAAATTCCCCTTATTTTGAGGTAAAAAGGCTGAAATTCCCCTTAATAGGGGGCAAAAAGGCAGAAATTTTTCTTATTTTGGGGCAAAATTGCAGAAATTTTACTTACTTCAGGGTAATAAGTCAGATTTTTTCTTAATTTTAGGGCAAAAAAACTGAAATTCCATTTGTTTTAGGGAAAAAAGACAGATATTCCACATATTTAGAGGCAAAAAAGCAGAAATTCCCCTTATTTTGGAGCAAAAATGAAGAAATTTCCCTTTTTTATGGCAAAAAGGTATGCATTCTTCTTATTTTCGGGCCAAAAGGCAGAAATTCTCTGTATTTTGGAGCAAAATTGCAGAAATTCCCATAATTGTGGGGCAAAAATGCAGAAATTGCCGATATGTTGGGGCAAAAAGACAGAAATTCTCCTTATTTTGGGGCAAAACCTAGAAATTCCACTTTTTTGGGGCAAAATTCCAGAAATTTCCCTTATTTTGGGCCAAAATTGCAGAAATTTCACTTATTTTGGGGCAAAATTGCAGAAATTTCACTTATTTCAGGGTAATAAGTCAGAAATTTTTCTTATTTTGGGGCAAAAAAGACAGGAATTTTCTTTGTTTTGGGGGAAAAATACAGAAATTCCACTGATTTAGAGGCAAAAAACCAGAAATTCCCCTTATTTTGGAGCAAAAATGAAGAAATTTCCCTTTTTTATGGCAAAAAGGTATTCATTCTTCTTATTTTCGGGCAAAAAGGCAGAAATTCCCCGTATTTTGGTGCAATATTGCAGAAATTTGCCTAATTGTGTGGCAAAAAGGCAGAAATTCCCTATATGTTGGGGCAAAATACAGAAATTCTCCTTATTTTGGGGCAAAACTCTGAAATTCCACTTATTTTGGGGCAAAATTCCAGAAATTTCCCTTATTCTGGGACAAAAGTGCAGAAATTTCACTTATTTGGCGGCACAATTGCAGAAATTTCACTTATTTCAGGGTAATAAGTCAGAAATTTTTCTTATTTTGGGGCAAAAAAGACAGGAATATTCTTTGTTTTGGGGGAAAAGACAGAAATTCCACTTATTTATAGGCAAAAAAGCAGAAATTCCCCTTATTTTGAAGCAAAAATGAAGAAATTTCCCTTTTTTATGGCAAAAAGGTATGCATTCTTTTTATTTTCGGGCAAAAAGGCAAAAATTCACGGTATTTTGGAGCAAAATTGCAGAAATTTGCCTAATTGTGGGGCAAAAAGGCAGAAATTCTCTATATGTTGGGGCAAAAAGACAGAAATTCTCCTTATTTTGGGGCAAAACTCAGAAATTCCATTATTTTGGGGCAAAATTCCAGAAATTTCCCTTATTTTCGGGCAAAATTGCAGAAATTTCACTTATTTTGGGGCATAATTGCAGAAATTTCACTTATTTCAGGGAAAAAAAGCAGAAATTTTCTTATTTTGGGGCAAAAAGGCAGAAATTCCTAGTATTTTGTGTCAAAATTCAGAAATTCCCCTTATTTTGAGGTAAAAAGGCTGAAATTCCCCTTAATAGGGGGCAAAAAGGCAGAAATTTTTCTTATTCTAGGGCAAAATTGCAGAAATTTCACTTACTTCAGGGTAATAAGTCAGAAATTTTCCTTATTTTGGGGCAAAAAAGACAAGAATTTTCTTTGTTTTGGGGGAAAAAGACAGAAATTCTACTTATTTAGAGGCAAAAAAGCAGAAATTCCCCTTATATTGGAGCAAAAATGAAGAAATTTCCATTTTTTATGGCAAAAAGGTATGCATTCTTCTTATTTTCGGGCAAAAAGGCAGAAATTCCCCGTATTTTGGAGCAAAATTGCAGAAATTTGCCTAATTGTAGGGCAAAAAGGCAGAAATTCTCTATATGTTGGGGCAAAAAGACAGAAATTCTCCTTATTTTGGGGCAAAACTCAGAAATTCCATTTTTGGGGGCAAAATTCCAGAAATTTCCCTTAATTTGGGGCAAAATTGTAGAAATTTCACTTATTTTGGGGCAAAATGGCAGAAATTTCACTTATTTCAGAGAAAAAAAAGCAGAAATTTTCTTATTTTGTGCCAAAAAGGCAGAAATTCCTAATATTTTGTGGCAAAAATACATAAATTCCTCTTATTTTGATGTAAAAATACTGAAATTCCCTTAATAGAGGGTAAATATGCAGAAATTCCCCTAATTTGAGGTAAAATGGCTGAAATTCCCCTTATTTTGTAAACAAAAACGCAGAAAATTCCCTTATTTTAGGGCAAAATTGCATAAATTTCACTTACTTCAGGGTAATAAGTCAGAATTTTTCCTTATCTTGGGGCAAAAAAGACAGAAATTCCCTTTGTTTTGGGGGAAAAAGACAGAAATTCTACTTATTTAGAGGCAAAAAAGCAGAAATTCCCCTTATTTTGGAGCAAAAATGAAGAAATTTCCCTTTCTTATGGCAAAAAGGTATGCATTCTTCTTATTTTCGGGCAAAAAGGCAGAAATTCCCCGTATTTTGGAGTAAAAATTGCAGAAATTTCCCTAATTGTGGGGCAAAAATGCAGAAAATCTCTATATGTTGGGGCAAAAAACAGAAATTCTCCTTATTTTGGGGCAAAACTCAGAAACTCAACTTATTTTGGGGCAAAATTCCAGAAATTTCCCTTATTTTGGGGCAAAATTGCAGAAATTTCACTTATTTGAGGCAAATTTGCAGAAATTTCACTTATTTTGGGGCAAAATTGCAGAAATTTCACTTATTTCAGGGAAAAAAGGTAGAAAATTTTCCTTATTTTGGGGCAAAAAGCAGAAATTCCTAATATTTTGTGGAAAAAATTTAGAAATTCCCCTAATTTTGATGTAAAAAGGCTGAAATTCCCCTTAATAGGGGGCAAAAAGGCAGAAATTTATCTTATTTTCGGACAAAATTGCAGAAATTTTACTTACTTCAGGGTAATAAGTCAGAATTTTTCTTTATTTTGGGGCAAAAAAACTGAAATTCCATTTGTTTTAGGGGAAAAAGACAGATATTCCACATATTTAGAGGCAAAAATGCAGAAAATCCCTTAATTTTGAGCAAAAATGAAGAAATTTCCCTTTTTTATGGCAAAAAGGTATGCATTCTTCTTATTTTCAGGCAAAAAGGAAGAAATTCTCTGTATTTTGGAGCAAAATTGCAGAAATTCCCATAACTGTGGGGCAAAAATGCAGAAATTGCCTATATGTTGGTGCAAAAAGACAGAAATTCTCCTTATTTTGGGGCAAAACCTAGAAATTCCAATTTATGGGGCAAAATTCCAGAAATTTCTCTTATTTTGGGCCAAAATTGCAGAAATTTCTCTTATTTTGGGGCAAAATTGCAGAAATTTCACTTATTTCAGGGTAATAAGTCAGAAATTTTTCTTATTTTGGGGCAAAAAAGACAAGAATTTTCTTTGTTTTGGGGGAAAAAGACAGAAATTCCACTGATTTAGAGGCAAAAAACCAGAAATTCCCCTTATTTTGATCAAAAATGAAAAAATTTCCCTTTTTTATGGCAAAAAGGTATTCATTCTTCTTATTTTCGGGCAAAAAGGCAGAAATTTCCCGTATTTTGGTGCAAAATTGCAGAAATTTGCCTAATTGTGGGGCAAAAAGGCAGAAATTCCCTATATGTTGGGGCAAAATACAGAAATTCTCCTCATTTTGGGGCAAAACTCAGAAATTTCAATTATTTTGGGGCAAAATTGCATAAATTTCCCTTATTTTGGGGCAAAATTGCAGAAATTTCACTTATTTCAGGGTAATAAGTCAGAAATTTTTCTTATTTTGGGGCAAAAAAGACAGGAATTTTCTTTGTTTTGGGGGAAAAGACAGAAATTCCACTTATTTAGAGGCAAAAAAGCAGAAATTCCCCTTATTTTGAAGCAAAAATGAAGAAATTTCCCTTTTTTATGGCAAAAAGGTATGCATTCTTCTTATTTTCGGGCAAAAAGGCAAAAATTCACGGTATTTTAGAGCAAAATTGCAGAAATTTGCCTAATTGTGGGGCAAAAAGGCAGAAATTCTCTATATGTTGGGGCAAAAAGACAGAAATTCTCCTTATTTTGGGGCAAAACTCAGAAATTCCATTTTTTGGGGCAAAATTCCAGAAATTTCCCTTAATTTGGGGCAAAATTGTAGAAATTTCACTTATTTTGGGGCAAAATTGCAGAAATTTCACTTATTTCAGAGAAAAAAAGCAGAAATTTTCTTAATTTGGGCCAAAAAGGCAGAAATTCCTAATATTTTGTGGCAAAAATGCATAAATTCCCCTTATTTTGAGGTAAAAATACTGAAATTCCCTTAATAGAGGGTAAATATGCAGAAATTCCCCTAATTTGAGGTAAAATGGCTGAAATTCCCCTTATTTTGTAAACAAAAACGCAGAAAATTCCCTTATTTTAGGGCAAAATTGCATAAATTTCACTTACTTCAGGGTAATAAGTCAGAATTTTTCCTTATTTTGGGGCAAAAAAGACAGAAATTCCCTTTGTTTTGGGGGAAAAAGACAGAAATTCTACTTATTTAGAGGCAAAAAAGCAGAAATTCCCCTTATTTTGGAGCAAAAATGAAGAAATTTCCCTTTCTTATTGCAAAAAGGTATGCATTCTTCTTATTTTCGGGCAAAAAGGCAGAAATTCCCCGTATTTTGGAGTAAAAATTGCAGAAATTCCCCTAATTGTGGGGCAAAAATGCAGAAAATCTCTATATGTTGGGGCAAAAAACAGAAATTCTCCTTATTTTGGGGCAAAACTCAGAAATTCCACTTATTTTGGGGCAAAATTCCAGAAATTTCCCTTATTTTGGGGCAAAATTGCAGAAATTTCACTTATTTGAGGAAAATTTGCAGAAATTTCACTTATTTTGGGGCAAAATTGCAGAAATTTCACTTATTTCAGGGAAAAAAGGCAGAAATTTTCCTTATTTTGGGGCAAAACGCAGAAATTCCTAATATTTTGTGGCAAAAATTTAGAAATTCCCCTTATTTTGAGGTAAAAAGGCTGAAATTCCCCTTAATAGGGGGCAAAAAGGCAGAAATTTTTCTTATTTTGGGGCAAAATTGCAGAAATTTTACTTACTTCAGGGTAATAAGTCAGAATTTTTCTTAATTTTAGGGCAAAAAAACTGAAATTCCATTTGTTTTAGGGAAAAAAGACAGATATTCCACATATTTAGAGGCAAAAAAGCAGAAATTCCCCTTATTTTGGAGCAAAAATGAAGAAATTTCCCTTTTTTATGGCAAAAAGGTATGCATTCTTCTTATTTTCGGGCAAAAAGGCAGAAATTCTCTGTATTTTGGAGCAAAATTGCAGAAATTCCCATAATTGTGGGGCAAAAATGCAGAAATTGCCGATATGTTGGGGCAAAATACAGAAATTCTCCTTATTTTGGGGCAAAACTCTGAAATTCCACTTATTTTGGGGCAAAATTCCAGAAATTTCCCTTATTCTGGGACAAAAGTGCAGAAATTTCACTTATTTGGCGGCACAATTGCAGAAATTTCACTTATTTCAGGGTAATAAGTCAGAAATTTTTCTTATTTTGGGGCAAAAAAGACAGGAATATTCTTTGTTTTGGGGGAAAAGACAGAAATTCCACTTATTTATAGGCAAAAAAGCAGAAATTCCCCTTATTTTGAAGCAAAAATGAAGAAATTTCCCTTTTTTATGGCAAAAAGGTATGCATTCTTCTTATTTTCGGGCAAAAAGGCAAAAATTCACGGTATTTTGGAGCAAAATTGCAGAAATTTGCCTAATTGTGGGGCAAAAAGGCAGAAATTCTCTATATGTTGGGGCAAAAAGACAGAAATTCTCCTTATTTTGGGGCAAAACTCAGAAATTCTATTATTTTGGGGCAAAATTCCAGAAATTTCCCTTATTTTCGGGCAAAATTGCAGAAATTTCACTTATTTTGGGGCATAATTGCAGAAATTTAAATTATTTCAGGGAAAAAAAGCAGAAATTTTCTTATTTTGGGGCAAAAAGGCAGAAATTCCTAGTATTTTGTGTCAAAATTCAGAAATTCCCCTTATTTTGAGGTAAAAAGGCTGAAATTCCCCTTAATAGGGGGCAAAAAGTCAGAAATTTTTCTTATTTTAGGGCAAAATTGCAGAAATTTCACTTACTTCAGGGTAATAAGTCAGAAATTTTCCTTATTTTGGGGCAAAAAAGACAGGAATTTTCTTTGTTTTGGGGGAAAAAGACAGAAATTCTACTTATTTAGAGGCCAAAAAGCAGAAATTCCTTTTATTTTAGAGCAAAAATGAAGAAATTTCCATTTTTTATGGCAAAAAGGTATGCATTCTTCTTATTTTCGGGCAAAAAGGCAGAAATTCCCCGTATTTTGGAGCAAAATTGCAGAAATTTGCCTAATTGTAGGGCAAAAAGGCAGAAATTCTCTATATGTTGGGGCAAAAAGACAGAAATTCTCCTTATTTTGGGGCAAAACTCAGAAATTCCATTTTTTCGGGCAAAATTCCAGAAATTTCCCTTAATTTGGGGCAAAATTGTAGAAATTTCACTTATTTTGGGGCAAAATTGCAGAAATTTCACTTATTTGAGGCAAATTTGCAGAAATTTCACTTATTTTGGGGCAAAATTGCAGAAATTTCACTTATTTCAGGGAAAAAAGGCAGAAATTTTCCTTATTTTGGGGCAAAACGCAGAAATTCCTAATATTTTGTGGCAAAAATTTAGAAATTCCCCTTATTTTGAGGTAAAAAGGCTGAAATTCCCCTTAATAGGGGGCAAAAAGGCAGAAATTTTTCTTATTTTGGGGCAAAATTGCAGAAATTTTACTTACTTCAGGGTAATAAGTCAGAATTTTTCTTAATTTTAGGGCAAAAAAACTGAAATTCCATTTGTTTTAGGGGAAAAAGACAGATATTCCACATATTTAGAGGCAAAAAAGAAGAAATTCCCCTTATTTTGAAGCAAAAATGAAGAAATTTCCCTTTTTTATGGCAAAAAGGTATGCATTCTTCTTATTTTCGGGCAAAAAGGCAGAAATTCTCTGTATTTTGGAGCAAAATTGCAGAAATTCCCATAACTGTGGGGCAAAAATGCAGAAATTGCCTATATGTTGGGGCAAAAAGACAGAAATTCTCCTTATTTTGGGGCAAAACCTAGAAATTCCACTTTTTTGGGGCAAAATTCCAGAAATTTCTCTTATTTTGGGCCAAAATTGCAGAAATTTCACTTATTTTGGGGCAAAATTGCAGAAATTTCACTTATTTCAGGGTAATAAGTCAGAAATTTTTCTTATTTTGGGGCAAAAAAGACAGGAATTTTCTTTGTTTTGGGGGAAAAATACAGAAATTCCACTGATTTAGAGGCAAAAAACCAGAAATTCCACTTATTTTGGAGCAAAAATGAAGAAATTTCCCTTTTTTATGGCAAAAAGGTATTCATTCTTCTTATTTTCGGGCAAAAAGGCAGAAATTCCCCGTATTTTGGTGCAAAATTGCAGAAATTTGCCTAATTATGGGGCAAAATGGCAGAAATTCCCTATATGTTGGGGCAAAATACAGAAATTCTCCTTATTTTGGGGCAAAACTCTGAAATTCCACTTATTTTGGGGCAAAATTCCAGAAATTTCCCTTATTCTGGGACAAAAGTGCAGAAATTTCACTTATTTGGGGGCACAATTGCAGAAATTTCACTTATTTCAGGGTAATAAGTCAGAAATTTTTATTATTTTGGGGCAAAAAAGACAGGAATATTCTTTGTTTTGGGGGAAAAGACAGAAATTCCACTTATTTATAGGCAAAAAAGCAGAAATTCCCCTTATTTTGAAGCAAAAATGAAGAAATTTCCCTTTTTTATGGCAAAAAGGTATGCATTCTTCTTATTTTCGGGCAAAAAGGCAAAAATTCACGGTATTTTGGAGCAAAATTGCAGAAATTTGCCTAATTGTGGGGCAAAAAGGCAGAAATTCTCTATATGTTGGGGCAAAAAGACAGAAATTCTCCTTATTTTGGGGCAAAACTCAGAAATTCCATTATTTTGGGGCAAAATTCCAGAAATTTCCCTTATTTTCGGGCAAAATTGCAGAAATTTCACTTATTTTGGGGCATAATTGCAGAAATTTCACTTATTTCAGGGAAAAAAAGCAGAAATTTTCTTATTTTGGGGCAAAAAGGCAGAAATTCCTAGTATTTTGTGTCAAAATTCAGAAATTCCCCTTATTTTGAGGTAAAAATGCTGAAATTCCCCTTAATAGGGGGCAAAAAGTCAGAAATTTTTCTTATTTTAGGGCAAAATTGCAGAAATTTCACTTACTTCAGGGTAATAAGTCAGAAATTTTCCTTATTTTGGGGCAAAAAAGACAGGAATTTTCTTTGTTTTGGGGGAAAAAGACAGAAATTCTACTTATTTAGAGGCCAAAAAGCAGAAATTCCTTTTATTTTAGAGCAAAAATGAAGAAATTTCCATTTTTTATGGCAAAAAGGTATGCATTCTTCTTATTTTCGGGCAAAAAGGCAGAAATTCCCCGTATTTTGGAGCAAAATTGCAGAAATTTGCCTAATTGTAGGGCAAAAAGGCAGAAATTCTCTATATGTTGGGGCAAAAAGACAGAAATTCTCCTTATTTTGGGGCAAAACTCAGAAATTCCATTTTTTCGGGCAAAATTCCAGAAATTTCCCTTAATTTGGGGCAAAATTGTAGAAATTTCACTTATTTTGGGGCAAAATTGCAGAAATTTCACTTATTTGAGGCAAATTTGCAGAAATTTCACTTATTTTGGGGCAAAATTGCAGAAATTTCACTTATTTCAGGGAAAAAAGGCAGAAATTTTCCTTATTTTGGGGCAAAACGCAGAAATTCCTAATATTTTGTGGCAAAAATTTAGAAATTCCCCTTATTTTGAGGTAAAAAGGCTGAAATTCCCCTTAATAGGGGGCAAAAAGGCAGAAATTTTTCTTATTTTGGGGCAAAATTGCAGAAATTTTACTTACTTCAGGGTAATAAGTCAGAATTTTTCTTAATTTTAGGGCAAAAAAACTGAAATTCCATTTGTTTTAGGGGAAAAAGACAGATATTCCACATATTTAGAGGCAAAAAAGAAGAAATTCCCCTTATTTTGAAGCAAAAATGAAGAAATTTCCCTTTTTTATGGCAAAAAGGTATGCATTCTTCTTATTTTCGGGCAAAAAGGCAGAAATTCTCTGTATTTTGGAGCAAAATTGCAGAAATTCCCATAACTGTGGGGCAAAAATGCAGAAATTGCCTATATGTTGGGGCAAAAAGACAGAAATTCTCCTTATTTTGGGGCAAAACCTAGAAATTCCAATTTTTGGGGCAAAATTTCAGAAATTTCTCTTATTTTGGGCCAAAATTGCAGAAATTTCACCTATTTTGGGGCAAAATTGCAGAAATTTCACTTATTTCAGGGTAATAAGTCAGAAATTTTTCTTATTTTGGGGCAAAAAAGACAAGAATTTTCTTTGTTTTGGGGGAAAAAGACAGAAATTCCACTGATTTAGAGGCAAAAAACCAGAAATTCCCCTTATTTTGATCAAAAATGAAGAAATTTCCCTTTTTTATGGCAAAAAGGTATTCATTCTTCTTATTTTCGGGCAAAAAGGCAGAAATTTCCCGTATTTTGGTGCAAAATTGCAGAAATTTGCCTAATTGTGGGGCAAAAAGGCCGAAATTCCCTATATGTTGGGGCAAAATACAGAAATTCTCCTCATTTTGGGGCAAAACTCAGAAATTTCAATTATTTTGGGGCAAAATTGCAGAAATTTCCCTTATTTTGGGGCAAAATTGCAGAAATTTCACTTATTTCAGGGTAATAAGTCAGAAATTTTTCTTATTTTGGGGCAAAAAAGACAGGAATTTTGTTTGTTTTTGGGGAAAAGACAGAAATTCCACTTATTTAGAGGCAAAAAGCAGAAATTCCCCTTATTTTGAAGCAAAAATGAAGAAATTTCCCTTTTTTATGGCAAAAAGGTATGCATTCTTCTTATTTTCGGGCAAAAAGGCAAAAATTCACGGTATTTTGGAGCAAATTTGCAGAAATTTGCCTAATTGTGGGGCAAAAAGGCAGAAATTCTCTATATGTTGGGGCAAAAAGACAGAAATTCTCCTTATTTTGGGGCAAAACTCAGAAATTCCATTTTTTGGGGCAAAATTCCAGAAATTTCCCTTAATTTGGGGCAAAATTGTAGAAATTTCACTTATTTTGGGGCAAAATTGCAGAAATTTCACTTATTTCAGAGAAAAAAAAGCAGAAATTTTCTTATTTTGGGCCAAAAAGGCAGAAATTCCTAATATTTTGTGGCAAAAATGCATAAATTCCCCTTATTTTGAGGTAAAAATACTGAAATTCCCTTAATAGAGGGTAAATATGCAGAAATTCCCCTAATTTGAGGTAAAATGGCTGAAATTCCCCTTATTTTGTAAACAAAAACGCAGAAAATTCCCTTATTTTAGGGCAAAATTGCATAAATTTCACTTACTTCAGGGTAATAAGTCAGAATTTTTCCTTATTTTGGGGCAAAAAAGACAGAAATTCCCTTTGTTTTGGGGGAAAAAGACAGAAATTCTACTTATTTAGAGGCAAAAAAGCAGAAATTCCCCTTATTTTGGAGCAAAAATGAAGAAATTTCCCTTTCTTATGGCAAAAAGGTATGCATTCTTCTTATTTTCGGGCAAAAAGGCAGAAATTCCCCGTATTTTGGAGTAAAAATTGCAGAAATTCCCCTAATTGTGGGGCAAAAATGCAGAAAATCTCTATATGTTGGGGCAAAAAACAGAAATTCTCCTTATTTTGGGGCAAAACTCAGAAATTCCACTTATTTTGGGGCAAAATTCCAGAAATTTCCCTTATTTTGGGGCAAAATTGCAGAAATTTCACTTATTTGAGGCAAATTTGCAGAAATTTCACTTATTTTGGGGCAAAATTCCAGAAATTTCCCTTATTTTGGCCCAAAATTGCAGAAATTTCACTTATTTTGGGGCAAAATTGCAGAAATTTCACTTATTTCAGGGTAATAAGTCAGAAATTTTTCTTATTTTGGTTCAAAAAAGACAGGAATTTTCTTTGTTTTGGGGGAAAAATACAGAAATTCCACTGATTTAGAGGCAAAAAACCAGAAATTCCCCTTATTTTGGAGCAAAAATGAAGAAATTTCCCTTTTTTATGGCAAAAAGGTATTCATTCTTCTTATTTTCGGGCAAAAAGGCAGAAATTCCCCGTATTTTGGTGCAAAATTGCAGAAATTTGCCTAATTGTGGGGCAAAAAGGCAGAAATTCCCTATATGTTGGGGCAAAATACAGAAATTCTTCTTATTTTGGGGCAAAACTCTGAAATTCCACTTATTTTGGGGCAAAATTCCAGAAATTTCCCTTATTCTGGGACAAAAGTGCAGAAATTTCACTTATTTGGGGGCACAATTGCAGAAATTTCACTTATATCAGGGTAATAAGTCAGAAATTTTTCTTATTTTGGGGCAAAAAAGACAGGAATATTCTTTGTTTTGGGGGAAAAGACAGAAATTCCACTTATTTATAGGCAAAAAAGCAGAAATTCCCCTTATTTTGAAGCAAAAATGAAGAAATTTCCCTTTTTTATGGCAAAAAGGTATGCATTCTTCTTATTTTCGGGCAAAAAGGCAAAAATTCACGGTATTTTGGAGCAATATTGCAGAAATTTGCCTAATTGTGGGGCAAAAAGGCAGAAATTCTCTATATGTTGGGGCAAAAAGACAGAAATTCTCCTTATTTTGGGGCAAAACTCAGAAATTCCATTATTTTGGGGCAAAATTCCAGAAATTTCCCTTATTTTCGGGCAAAATTGCAGAAATTTCACTTATTTTGGGGCATAATTGCAGAAATTTCACTTATTTCAGGGAAAAAAAGCAGAAATTTTCTTATTTTGGGGCAAAAAGGCAGAAATTCCTAGTATTTTGTGTCAAAATTCAGAAATTCCCCTTATTTTGAGGTAAAAAGGCTGAAATTCCCCTTAATAGGGGGCAAAAAGGCAGAAATTTTTCTTATTTTAGGGCAAAATTGCAGAAATTTCACTTACTTCAGGGTAATAAGTCAGAAATTTTCCTTATTTTGGGGCAAAAAAGACAGGAATTTTCTTTGTTTTGGGGGAAAAAGACAGAAATTCTACTTATTTAGAGGCCAAAAAGCAGAAATTCCTTTTATTTTAGAGCAAAAATGAAGAAATTTCCATTTTTTATGGCAAAAAGGTATGCATTCTTCTTATTTTCGGGCAAAAAGGCAGAAATTCCCCGTATTTTGGAGCAAAATTGCAGAAATTTGCCTAATTGTGGGGCAAAAAGGCAGAAATTCTCTATATGTTGGGGCAAAAAGACAGAAATTCTCCTTATTTTGGGGCAAAACTCAGAAATTCCATTTTTTGGGGCAAAATTCCAGAAATTTCCCTTAATTTGGGGCAAAATTGTAGAAATTTCACTTATTTTGGGGCAAAATTGCAGAAATTTCACTTATTTCAGAGAAAAAACAGCAGAAATTTTCTTATTTTGGGCCAAAAAGGCAGAAATTCCTAATATTTTGTGGCAAAAATGCATAAATTCCCCTTATTTTGAGGTAAAAATACTGAAATTCCCTTAATAGAGGGTAAATATGCAGAAATTCCCCTAATTTGAGGTAAAATGGCTGAAATTCCCCTTATTTTGTAAACAAAAACGCAGAAAATTCCCTTATTTTAGGGCAAAATTGCATAAATTTCACTTACTTCAGGGTAATAAGTCAGAATTTTTCCTTATTTTGGGGCAAAAAAGACAGAAATTCCCTTTGTTTTGGGGGAAAAGACAGAAATTCTACTTATTTAGAGGCAAAAAAGCAGAAATTCCCCTTATTTTGGAGCAAAAATGAAGAAATTTCCCTTTCTTATGGCAAAAAGGTATGCATTCTTCTTATTTTCGGGCAAAAAGGCAGAAATTCCCCGTATTTTGGAGTAAAAATTGCAGAAATTCCCCTAATTGTGGGGCAAAAATGCAGAAAATCTCTATATGTTGTGGCAAAAAACAGAAATTCTCCTTATTTTGGGGCAAAACTCTGAAATTCCACTTATTTTGGGGCAAAATTCCAGAAATTTCCCTTATTCTGGGACAAAAGTGCAGAAATTTCCCTTATTTGGGGGCACAATTGCAGAAATTTCACTTATTTCAGGGTAATAAGTCAGAAATTTTTATTATTTTGGGGCAAAAAAGACAGGAATATTCTTTGTTTTGGGGGAAAAGACAGAAATTCCACTTATTTATAGGCAAATAGCAGAAATTCCCCTTATTTTGAAGCAAAAATGAAGAAATTTCCCTTTTTTATGGCAAAAAGGTATGCATTCTTCTTATTTTCGGGCAAAAAGGCAAAAATTCACGGTATTTTGGAGCAAAATTGCAGAAATTTGCCTAATTGTGGGGCAAAAAGGCAGAAATTCTCTATATGTTGGGGCAAAAAGACAGAAATTCTCCTTATTTTGGGGCAAAACTCAGAAATTCCATTATTTTGGGGCAAAATTCCAGAAATTTCCCTTATTTTCGGGCAAAATTGCAGAAATTTCACTTATTTTGGGGCATAATTGCAGAAATTTCACTTATTTCAGGGAAAAAAAGCAGAAATTTTCTTATTTTGGGGCAAAAAGGCAGAAATTCCTAGTATTTTGTGTCAAAATTCAGAAATTCCCCTTATTTTGAGGTAAAAAGGCTGAAATTCCCCTTAATAGGGGGCAAAAAGGCAGAAATTTTTCTTATTTTAGGGCAAAATTGCAGAAATTTCACTTACTTCAGGGTAATAAGTCAGAAATTTTCCTTATTTTGGGGCAAAAAAGACAGGAATTTTCTTTGTTTTGGGGGAAAAAGACAGAAATTCTACTTATTTAGAGGCCAAAAAGCAGAAATTCCTTTTATTTTAGAGCAAAAATGAAGAAATTTCCATTTTTTATGGCAAAAAGGTATGCATTCTTCTTATTTTCGGGCAAAAAGGCAGAAATTCCCCGTATTTTGGAGCAAAATTGCAGAAATTTGCCTAATTGTAGGGCAAAAAGGCAGAAATTCTCTATATGTTGGGGCAAAAAGACAGAAATTCTCCTTATTTTGGGGCAAAACTCAGAAATTCCATTTTTTGGGGCAAAATTCCAGAAATTTCCCTTAATTTGGGGCAAAATTGTAGAAATTTCACTTATTTTGGGGCTAAATTGCAGAAATTTCACTTATTTCAGAGAAAAAAAAGCAGAAATTTTCTAATTTTTGGCCAAAAATGCAGAAATTCCTAATATTTTGTGGCAAAAATGCATAAATTCCCCTTATTTTGAGGTAAAAATACTGAAATTCCCTTAATAGAGGGTAAATATGCAGAAATTCCCCTAATTTGAGGTAAAATGGCTGAAATTCCCCTTATTTTGTAAACAAAAACGAAGAAAATTCCCTTATTTTAGGGCAAAATTGCATAAATTTCACTTACTTCAGGGTAATAAGTCAGAATTTTTCCTTATTTTGGGGCAAAAAGGACAGAAATTCCCTTTGTTTTGGGGGAAAAAGACAGAAATTCTACTTATTTAGAGGCAAAAAAGCAGAAATTCCCCTTATTTTGGAGCAAAAATGAAGAAATTTCCCTTTCTTATGGCAAAAAGGTATGCATTCTTCTTATTTTCGGGCAAAAAGGCAGAAATTCCCCATATTTTGGAGTAAAAATTGCAGAAATTCCCCTAATTGTGGGGCAAAAATGCAGAAAATCTCTATATGTTGGGGCAAAAAACAGAAATTCTCCTTATTTTGGGGCAAAACTCAGAAACTCCACTTATTTTGGGGCAAAATTCCAGAAATTTCCCTTATTTTGGGGCAAAATTGCAGAAATTTCACTTATTTGAGGCAAATTTGCAGAAATTTCACTTATTTTGGGGCAAAATTGCAGAAATTTCACTTATTTCAGGGAAAAAAGGCAGAAATTTTTCTTATTTTGGGGCAAAAAGCAGAAATTCCTAATATTTTGTGGAAAAAATTTAGAAATTCCCCTTATTTTGAGGTAAAAAGCCTGAAATTCCTCTTAATAGGGGGCAAAAAGGCAGAAATTTATCATATTTTCGGGCAAAATTGCAGAAATTTTTTTACTTCAGGGTAATAAGTCAGAATTTTTCTTTATTTTGGGGCAAAAAAACTGAAATTCCATATGTTTTAGGGGAAAAAGACAGATATTCCACATAGTTAGAGGCAAAAAAGCAGAAATTCCCCTTAATTTTGAGCAAAAATGAAGAAATTTCTCTTTTTTATGGCAAAAAGGTATGCATTCTTCTTATTTTCAGGCAAAAAGGCAGAAATTCTCTGTATTTTGGAGCAAAATTGCAGAAATTCCCATAACTGTGGGGCAAAAATGCAGAAATTGCCTATATGTTGGGGCAAAAAGACAGAAATTCTCCTTATTTTGGGGCAAAACCTAGAAATTCCAATTTTTGGGGCAAAATTTCAGAAATTTCTCTTATTTTGGGCCAAAATTGCAGAAATTTCACTTATTTTGGGGCAAAATTGCAGAAATTTCACTTATTTCAGGGTAATAAGTCAGAAATTTTTTTATTTTGGGGCAAAAAAGACAAGAATTTTCTTTGTTTTGGGGGAAAAAGACAGAAATTCCACTGATTTAGAGGCAAAAAACCAGAAATTCCCCTTATTTTGATCAAAAATGAAGAAATTTCCCTTTTTTATGGCAAAAAGGTATTCATTCTTCTTATTTTCGGGCAAAAAGGCAGAAATTTCCCGTATTTTGGTGCAAAATTGCAGAAATTTGCCTAATTGTGGGGCAAAAAGGCAGAAATTCCCTATATGTTGGGGCAAAATACAGAAATTCTCCTCATTTTGGGGCAAAACTCAGAAATTTCAATTATTTTGGGGCAAAATTGCAGAAATTTCCCTTATTTTGGGGCAAAATTGCAGAAATTTCACTTATTTCAGGGTAATAAGTCAGAAATTTTTCTTATTTTGGGGCAAAAAAGACAGGAATTTTCTTTGTTTTTGGGGAAAAGACAGAAATTCCACTTATTTAGAGGCAAAAAGCAGAAATTCCCCTTATTTTGAAGCAAAAATGAAGAAATTTCCCTTTTTTATGGCAAAAAGGTATGCATTCTTCTTATTTTCGGGCAAAAAGGCAAAAATTCACGGTATTTTGGAGCAAATTTGCAGAAATTTGCCTAATTGTGGGGCAAAAAGGCAGAAATTCTCTATATGTTGGGGCAAAAAGACAGAAATTCTCCTTATTTTGGGGCAAAACTCAGAAATTCCATTTTTTGGGGCAAAATTCCAGAAATTTCCCTTAATTTGGGGCAAAATTGTAGAAATTTCACTTATTTTGGGGCAAAATTGCAGAAATTTCACTTATTTCAGAGAAAAAAAAGCAGAAATTTTCTTATTTTGGGCCAAAAAGGCAGAAATTCCTAATATTTTGTGGCAAAAATGCATAAATTCCCCTTATTTTGAGGTAAAAATACTGAAATTCCCTTAATAGAGGGTAAATATGCAGAAATTCCCCTAATTTGAGGTAAAATGGCTGAAATTCCCCTTATTTTGTAAACAAAAACGCAGAAAATTCCCTTATTTTAGGGCAAAATTGCATAAATTTCACTTACTTCAGGGTAATAAGTCAGAATTTTTCCTTATTTTGGGGCAAAAAAGACAGAAATTCCCTTTGTTTTGGGGGAAAAAGACAGAAATTCTACTTATTTAGAGGCAAAAAAGCAGAAATTCCCCTTATTTTGGAGCAAAAATGAAGAAATTTCCCTTTCTTATGGCAAAAAGGTATGCATTCTTCTTATTTTCGGGCAAAAAGGCAGAAATTCCCCGTATTTTGGAGTAAAAATTGCAGAAATTCCCCTAATTGTGGGGCAAAAATGCAGAAAATCTCTATATGTTGGGGCAAAAAACAGAAATTCTCCTTATTTTGGGGCAAAACTCAGAAATTCCACTTATTTTGGGGCAAAATTCCAGAAATTTCCCTTATTTTGGGGCAAAATTGCAGAAATTTCACTTATTTGAGGCAAATTTGCAGAAATTTCACTTATTTTGGGGCAAAATTCCAGAAATTTCCCTTATTTTGGCCCAAAATTGCAGAAATTTCACTTATTTTGGGGCAAAATTGCAGAAATTTCACTTATTTCAGGGTAATAAGTCAGAAATTTTTCTTATTTTGGTTCAAAAAAGACAGGAATTTTCTTTGTTTTGGGGGAAAAATACAGAAATTCCACTGATTTAGAGGCAAAAAACCAGAAATTCCCCTTATTTTGGAGCAAAAATGAAGAAATTTCCCTTTTTTATGGCAAAAAGGTATTCATTCTTCTTATTTTCGGGCAAAAAGGCAGAAATTCCCCGTATTTTGGTGCAAAATTGCAGAAATTTGCCTAATTGTGGGGCAAAAAGGCAGAAATTCCCTATATGTTGGGGCAAAATACAGAAATTCTTCTTATTTTGGGGCAAAACTCTGAAATTCCACTTATTTTGGGGCAAAATTCCAGAAATTTCCCTTATTCTGGGACAAAAGTGCAGAAATTTCACTTATTTGGGGGCACAATTGCAGAAATTTCACTTATATCAGGGTAATAAGTCAGAAATTTTTCTTATTTTGGGGCAAAAAAGACAGGAATATTCTTTGTTTTGGGGGAAAAGACAGAAATTCCACTTATTTATAGGCAAAAAAGCAGAAATTCCCCTTATTTTGAAGCAAAAATGAAGAAATTTCCCTTTTTTATGGCAAAAAGGTATGCATTCTTCTTATTTTCGGGCAAAAAGGCAAAAATTCACGGTATTTTGGAGCAATATTGCAGAAATTTGCCTAATTGTGGGGCAAAAAGGCAGAAATTCTCTATATGTTGGGGCAAAAAGACAGAAATTCTCCTTATTTTGGGGCAAAACTCAGAAATTCCATTATTTTGGGGCAAAATTCCAGAAATTTCCCTTATTTTCGGGCAAAATTGCAGAAATTTCACTTATTTTGGGGCATAATTGCAGAAATTTCACTTATTTCAGGGAAAAAAAGCAGAAATTTTCTTATTTTGGGGCAAAAAGGCAGAAATTCCTAGTATTTTGTGTCAAAATTCAGAAATTCCCCTTATTTTGAGGTAAAAAGGCTGAAATTCCCCTTAATAGGGGGCAAAAAGGCAGAAATTTTTCTTATTTTAGGGCAAAATTGCAGAAATTTCACTTACTTCAGGGTAATAAGTCAGAAATTTTCCTTATTTTGGGGCAAAAAAGACAGGAATTTTCTTTGTTTTGGGGGAAAAAGACAGAAATTCTACTTATTTAGAGGCCAAAAAGCAGAAATTCCTTTTATTTTAGAGCAAAAATGAAGAAATTTCCATTTTTTATGGCAAAAAGGTATGCATTCTTCTTATTTTCGGGCAAAAAGGCAGAAATTCCCCGTATTTTGGAGCAAAATTGCAGAAATTTGCCTAATTGTGGGGCAAAAAGGCAGAAATTCTCTATATGTTGGGGCAAAAAGACAGAAATTCTCCTTATTTTGGGGCAAAACTCAGAAATTCCATTTTTTGGGGCAAAATTCCAGAAATTTCCCTTAATTTGGGGCAAAATTGTAGAAATTTCACTTATTTTGGGGCAAAATTGCAGAAATTTCACTTATTTCAGAGAAAAAAAAGCAGAAATTTTCTTATTTTGGGCCAAAAAGGCAGAAATTCCTAATATTTTGTGGCAAAAATGCATAAATTCCCCTTATTTTGAGGTAAAAATACTGAAATTCCCTTAATAGAGGGTAAATATGCAGAAATTCCCCTAATTTGAGGTAAAATGGCTGAAATTCCCCTTATTTTGTAAACAAAAACGCAGAAAATTCCCTTATTTTAGGGCAAAATTGCATAAATTTCACTTACTTCAGGGTAATAAGTCAGAATTTTTCCTTATTTTGGGGCAAAAAAGACAGAAATTCCCTTTGTTTTGGGGGAAAAAGACAGAAATTCTACTTATTTAGAGGCAAAAAAGCAGAAATTCCCCTTATTTTGGAGCAAAAATGAAGAAATTTCCCTTTCTTATGGCAAAAAGGTATGCATTCTTCTTATTTTCGGGCAAAAAGGCAGAAATTCCCCGTATTTTGGAGTAAAAATTGCAGAAATTCCCCTAATTGTGGGGCAAAAATGCAGAAAATCTCTATATGTTGGGGCAAAAAACAGAAATTCTCCTTATTTTGGGGCAAAACTCAGAAATTCCACTTATTTTGGGGCAAAATTCCAGAAATTTCCCTTATTTTGGGGCAAAATTGCAGAAATTTCACTTATTTGAGGCAAATTTGCAGAAATTTCACTTATTTTGGGGCAAAATTCCAGAAATTTCCCTTATTTTGGCCCAAAATTGCAGAAATTTCACTTATTTTGGGGCAAAATTGCAGAAATTTCACTTATTTCAGGGTAATAAGTCAGAAATTTTTCTTATTTTGGTTCAAAAAAGACAGGAATTTTCTTTGTTTTGGGGGAAAAATACAGAAATTCCACTGATTTAGAGGCAAAAAACCAGAAATTCCCCTTATTTTGGAGCAAAAATGAAGAAATTTCCCTTTTTTATGGCAAAAAGGTATTCATTCTTCTTATTTTCGGGCAAAAAGGCAGAAATTCCCCGTATTTTGGTGCAAAATTGCAGAAATTTGCCTAATTGTGGGGCAAAAAGGCAGAAATTCCCTATATGTTGGGGCAAAATACAGAAATTCTTCTTATTTTGGGGCAAAACTCTGAAATTCCACTTATTTTGGGGCAAAATTCCAGAAATTTCCCTTATTCTGGGACAAAAGTGCAGAAATTTCACTTATTTGGGGGCACAATTGCAGAAATTTCACTTATATCAGGGTAATAAGTCAGAAATTTTTCTTATTTTGGGGCAAAAAAGACAGGAATATTCTTTGTTTTGGGGGAAAAGACAGAAATTCCACTTATTTATAGGCAAAAAAGCAGAAATTCCCCTTATTTTGAAGCAAAAATGAAGAAATTTCCCTTTTTTATGGCAAAAAGGTATGCATTCTTCTTATTTTCGGGCAAAAAGGCAAAAATTCACGGTATTTTGGAGCAATATTGCAGAAATTTGCCTAATTGTGGGGCAAAAAGGCAGAAATTCTCTATATGTTGGGGCAAAAAGACAGAAATTCTCCTTATTTTGGGGCAAAACTCAGAAATTCCATTATTTTGGGGCAAAATTCCAGAAATTTCCCTTATTTTCGGGCAAAATTGCAGAAATTTCACTTATTTTGGGGCATAATTGCAGAAATTTCACTTATTTCAGGGAAAAAAAGCAGAAATTTTCTTATTTTGGGGCAAAAAGGCAGAAATTCCTAGTATTTTGTGTCAAAATTCAGAAATTCCCCTTATTTTGAGGTAAAAAGGCTGAAATTCCCCTTAATAGGGGGCAAAAAGGCAGAAATTTTTCTTATTTTAGGGCAAAATTGCAGAAATTTCACTTACTTCAGGGTAATAAGTCAGAAATTTTCCTTATTTTGGGGCAAAAAAGACAGGAATTTTCTTTGTTTTGGGGGAAAAAGACAGAAATTCTACTTATTTAGAGGCCAAAAAGCAGAAATTCCTTTTATTTTAGAGCAAAAATGAAGAAATTTCCATTTTTTATGGCAAAAAGGTATGCATTCTTCTTATTTTCGGGCAAAAAGGCAGAAATTCCCCGTATTTTGGAGCAAAATTGCAGAAATTTGCCTAATTGTGGGGCAAAAAGGCAGAAATTCTCTATATGTTGGGGCAAAAAGACAGAAATTCTCCTTATTTTGGGGCAAAACTCAGAAATTCCATTTTTTGGGGCAAAATTCCAGAAATTTCCCTTAATTTGGGGCAAAATTGTAGAAATTTCACTTATTTTGGGGCAAAATTGCAGAAATTTCACTTATTTCAAAAAAAAAAAAGCAGAAATTTTCTAATTTTGGGCCAAAAATGCAGAAATTCCTAATATTTTGTGGCAAAAATGCATAAATTCCCCTTATTTTGAGGTAAAAATACTGAAATTCCCTTAATAGAGGGTAAATATGCAGAAATTCCCCTAATTTGAGGTAAAATGGCTGAAATTCCCCTTATTTTGTAAACAAAAACGCAGAAAATTCCCTTATTTTAGGGCAAAATTGCATAAATTTCACTTACTTCAGGGTAATAAGTCAGAATTTTTCCTTATTTTGGGGCAAAAAAGACAGAAATTCCCTTTGTTTTGGGGGAAAAAGACAGAAATTCTACTTATTTAGAGGCAAAAAAGCAGAAATTCCCCTTATTTTGGAGCAAAAATGAAGAAATTTCCCTTTCTTATGGCAAAAAGGTATGCATTCTTCTTATTTTCGGGCAAAAAGGCAGAAATTCCCCGTATTTTGGAGTAAAAATTGCAGAAATTCCCCTAATTGTGGGGCAAAAATGCAGAAAATCTCTATATGTTGGGGCAAAAAACAGAAATTCTCCTTATTTTGGGGCAAAACTCAGAAATTCCACTTATTTTGGGGCAAAATTCCAGAAATTTCCCTTATTTTGGGGCAAAATTGCAGAAATTTCACTTATTTGAGGCAAATTTGCAGAAATTTCACTTATTTTGGGGCAAAATTGCAGAAATTTCACTTATTTCAGGGAAAAAAGGCAGAAATTTTCCTTATTTTGGGGCCAAACGCAGAAATTCCTAATATTTTGTGGCAAAAATTTAGAAATTCCCCTTATTTTGAGGTAAAAAGGCTGAAATTCCCCTTAATAGGGGGCAAAAAGGCAGAAATTTTTCTTATTTTGGGGCAAAATTGCAGAAATTTTACTTACTTCAGGGTAATAAGTCAGAATTTTTCTTAATTTTAGGGCAAAAAAACTGAAATTCCATTTGTTTTAGGGGAAAAAGACAGATATTCCACATATTTAGAGGCAAAAAAGCAGAAATTCCCCTTATTTTGGAGCAAAAATGAAGAAATTTCCCTTTTTTATGGCAAAAAGGTATGCATTCTTCTTATTTTCGGGCAAAAAGGCAGAAATTCTTTGTATTTTGGAGCAAAATTGCAGAAATTCCCATAATTGTGGGGCAAAAATGCAGAAATTGCCTATATGTTGGGGCAAAAAGACAGAAATTCTCCTTATTTTGGGGCAAAACCTAGAAATTCCACTTTTTTGGGGCAAAATTCCAGAAATTTCCCTTATTTTGGGCCAAAATTGCAGAAATTTCACTTATTTTGGGGCAAAATTGCAGAAATTTCACTTATTTCAGGGTAATAAGTCAGAAATTTTTCTTATTTTGGGGCAAAAAAGACAGGAATTTTCTTTGTTTTGGGGGAAAAATACAGAAATTCCACTGATTTAGAGGCAAAAAACCAGAAATTCCTCTTATTTTGGAGCAAAAATGAAGAAATTTCCCTTTTTTATGGCAAAAAGGTATTCATTCTTCTTATTTTCGGGCAAAAAGGCAGAAATTCCCCGTATTTTGGTGTAAAATTGCAGAAATTTGCCTAATTGTGGGGTAAAAAGGCAGAAATTCCCTATATGTTGGGGCAAAATACAGAAATTTTCCTTATTTTGGGGCAAAACTCTGAAATTCCACTTATTTTGGGGCAAAATCCCAGAAATTTCCCTTATTCTGGGACAAAAGTGCAGAAATTTCACTTATTTGGGGGCACAATTGCAGAAATTTCACTTATTTCAGGGAAATAAGTCAGAAATTTTTCTTATTTTGGGGAAAAAAGACAGGAATATTCTTTGTTTTGGGGGAAAAGACAGAAATTCCACTTATTTATAGGCAAAAAAGCAGAAATTCCCCTTATTTTGAAGCAAAAATGAAGAAATTTCCCTTTTTTATGGCAAAAAGGTATGCATTCTTCTTATTTTCCGGCAAAAAGGCAAAAATTCACGGTATTTTGGAGCAAAATTGCCGAAATTTGCCTAATTGTGGGGCAAAAAGGCAGAAGTTCTCTATATGTTGGGGCAAAAAGACAGAAATTCTCCTTATTTTGGGGCAAAACTCAGAAATTCCATTATTTTGGGGCAAAATTCCAGAAATTTCCCTTATTTTGGGGCAAAATTGCAGAAATTTCACTTATTTTGGGGCATAATTGCAGAAATTTCACTTATTTCAGGGAAAAAAAGCAGAAATTTTCTTATTTTGGGGCAAAAAGGCAGAAATTCCTAGTATTTTGTGTCAAAATTCAGAAATTCCCCTTATTTTGAGGTAAAAAGGCTGAAATTCCCTTAATAGGGGGCAAAAAGGCAGAAATTTTTTCTTATTTTAAGGCAAAATTGCAGAAATTTCACTTACTTCAGGGTAATAAGTCAGAAATTTTCCTTATTTTGGGGCAAAAAAGACAGGAATTTTCTTTGTTTTGGGGGAAAAAGACAGAAATTCTACTTATTTAGAGGCCAAAAAGCAGAAATTCCTTTTATTTTAGAGCAAAAATGAAGAAATTTCCATTTTTTATGGCAAAAAGGTATGCATTCTTCTTATTTTCGGGCAAAAAGGCAGAAATTCCCCGTATTTTGGAGCAAAATTGCAGAAATTTGCCTAATTGTAGGGCAAAAAGGCAGAAATTCTCTATATTTTGGGGCAAAAAGACAGAAATTCTCCTTATTTTGGGGCAAAACTCAGAAATTCCATTTTTTGGGGCAAAATTCCAGAAATTTCCCTTAATTTGGGGCAAAATTGTAGAAATTTCACTTATTTTGGGGCAAAATTGCAGAAATTTCACTTATTTCAGAGAAAAAAAAGCAGAAATTTTCTTATTTTGGGCCAAAAAGGCAGAAATTCCTAATATTTTGTGGCAAAAATGCATAAATTCCCCTTATTTTGAGGTAAAAATACTGAAATTCCCTTAATAGAGGGTAAATATGCAGAAATTCCCCTAATTTGAGGTAAAATGGCTGAAATTCCCCTTATTTTGTAAACAAAAACGCAGAAAATTCCCTTATTTTAGGGCAAAATTGCATAAATTTCACTTACTTCAGGGTAATAAGTCAGAATTTTTCCTTATTTTGGGGCAAAAAAGACAGAAATTCCCTTTGTTTTGGGGGAAAAAGACAGAAATTCTACTTATTTAGAGGCAAAAAAGCAGAAATTCCCCTTATTTTGGAGCAAAAATGAAGAAATTTCCCTTTCTAATGGCAAAAAGGTATGCATACTTTTATTTTCGGGTAAAAAGGCAGAAATTCCCCGTATTTTAGAGTAAAAATTGCAGAAATTCCCCTAATTGTGGGGAAAAAATGCAGAAAATCTCTATATGTTGGGGCAAAAACCAGAAATTCTCCTTATTTTGGGCCAAAACTCAGAAATTCCACTTATTTTGGGGCAAAATTCCAGAAATTTCCCTTATTTTGGGGCAAAATTGCAGAAATTTCACTTATTTGAGGCAAATTTGCAGAAATTTCACTTATTTTGGGGCAAAATTGCAGAAATTTCACTTATTTCAGGGAAAAAAGGCAGAAATTTTCCTTATTTTGGGGCAAAAAGCAGAAATTCCTAATATTTTGTGGCAAAAATTTAGAAATTCCCCTTATTTTGAGGTAAAAAGGCTGAAATTCCCCTTAATAGGGGGCAAAGAGGCAGAAATTTTTCTTATTTTGGGGCAAAATTGCAGAAATTTTACTTACTTCAGGGTAATAAGTCAGAATTTTTCTTTATTTTGGGGCAAAAAAACTGAAATTCCATTTGTTTTAGGGGAAAAAGACAGATATTCCACATATTTAGAGGCAAAAAAGCAGAAATTCCCCTTATTTTGGAGCAAAAATGAAGAAATTTCCCTTTTTTATGGCAAAAAGGTATGCATTCTTCTTATTTTCAGGCAAAAAGGCAGAAATTCTCTGTATTTTGGAGCAAAATTGCAGAAATTCCCATAATTGTGGGGCAAAAATGCAGAAATTGCCTATATGTTGGGGCAAAAAGACAGAAATTCTCCTTATTTTGGGGCAAAACCTAAAAATTCCACTTATTTTGGGGCAAAATTCCAGAAATTTCTCTTATTTTGGGCCAAAATTGCAGAAATTTTCTTATTTTGGGGCAAAAAGGCAGAAATTCCTAGTATTTTGTGTCAAAATTCAGAAATTCCCCTTATTTTGAGGTAAAAAGGCTTAAATTCCCTTAATAGGGGGCAAAAAGGCAGAAATTTTTTCTTATTTTAGGGCAAAATTGCAGAAATTTCACTTACTTCAGGGTAATAAGTCAGAAATTTTCCTTATTTTGGGGCAAAAAAGACAGGAATTTTCTTTGTTTTGGGGGAAAAAGACAGAAATTCTACTTATTTAGAGGCCAAAAAGCAGAAATTCCTTTTATTTTAGAGCAAAAATGAAGAAATTTCCATTTTTTATGGCAAAAAGGTATGCATTCTTCTTATTTTCGGGCAAAAAGGCAGAAATTCCCCGTATTTTGGAGCAAAATTGCAGAAATTTGCCTAATTGTAGGGCAAAAAGGCAGAAATTCTCTATATTTTGGGGCAAAAAGACAGAAATTCTCCTTATTTTGGGGCAAAACTCAGAAATTCCATTTTTTGGGGCAAAATTCCAGAAATTTCCCTTAATTTGGGGCAAAATTGTAGAAATTTCACTTATTTTGGGGCAAAATTGCAGAAATTTCACTTATTTCAGAGAAAAAAAAGCAGAAATTTTCTTATTTTGGGCCAAAAAGGCAGAAATTCCTAATATTTTGTGGCAAAAATGCATAAATTCCCCTTATTTTGAGGTAAAAATACTGAAATTCCCTTAATAGAGGGTAAATATGCAGAAATTCCCCTAATTTGAGGTAAAATGGCTGAAATTCCCCTTATTTTGTAAACAAAAACGCAGAAAATTCCCTTATTTTAGGGCAAAATTGCATAAATTTCACTTACTTCAGGGTAATAAGTCAGAATTTTTCCTTATTTTGGGGCAAAAAAGACAGAAATTCCCTTTGTTTTGGGGGAAAAAGACAGAAATTCCACTTATTTAGAGGTATAAAAGCAGAAATTCCCCTTATTTTGTAGCAAAAATGAAGAAATTTCCCTTTTTTATGGCAAAAAGGTATGCATTCTTTTTATTTTCGGGCAAAAAGGCAAAAATTCCCCGTATTTTGGAGCAAAATTGGAGAAATTCCCTTAATTGTGGGGCAAAAAGGCAGAAATTCCCTTTAGTTAGGGCAAAAAGACAGTAATTCTGCTCATTTTGGGGCAAAACTCAGAAATTCCACTTAATTTGGGGCAAAATTCCTGAAATTTCCCTTATTTTGGGGCAATATTGCAGAAATTTCACTTATTTTGGGGCAAAATTGGAGAAATTTCACTTATTTTGGGGCAAAATTGCAGAAATTTCACTTATTTCAGAGAAAAAAGGCAGAAATTTTCCTTATTTTGGGGCAAAAGAGCAGAAATTCCTAATATTTTGTGGCAAAAATGCAGAAATTCCCTTTATTTTGAGGTAAAAAGACTAAAATTCCTCTGATTTGGGGGCAAAAATGAAGAAATTTCCATTATTTTGGGGAAAAATTGCAGAAATTTTACTTACTTCAGGGTAATAAGTCAGAATTTTTCCTTATTTTGGGGCAAAAAAGACAAAAATTTCATTTGTTTTTGGGCAAAATACAGAAATTCCACTTATTTAGAGGCCAAAATGCAGAAATTCCCCTTAGTTTGGAGCAAAAATGAAGAAATTTTCCTATTTTATGGCAAAAAGGTATGCATTCTTCTTATTTTCGGGCAAAAAGGCAAAAATTCACGGTATTTTGGAGCAAAATTGCCGAAATTTGCCTAATTGTGGGGCAAAAAGGCAGAAGTTCTCTATATGTTGGGGCAAAAAGACAGAAATTCTCCTTATTTTGGGGCAAAACTCAGAAATTCCATTATTTTGGGGCAAAATTCCAGAAATTTCCCTTATTTTGGGGCAAAATTGCAGAAATTTCACTTATTTTGGGGCATAATTGCAGAAATTTCACTTATTTCAGGGAAAAAAGGCAGAAATTCCGCTTATTTTGAGGTAAAAAGCCTGAAATTCCCCTTAATTGGGGGCAAAAGGCAGAAATTTCCCTTATTTTGAGGCAAAATTGCAGAAATTTCACTTATGTCAGGGTAATAAGTGAGAAATTTTCCTTATTTTGGGGCAAAAAAAACAAAAATTTCTTTTGTTTTGGAGGAAAAAGACAGAAATTCCACTTATTTAGAGGCAAAATTCCAGAAATTCCCCTTTTTGGAGCAAAAATGAAGAAATTTCCTTTTTTATGGCAAAAAGGTATGCATTCTTCTTATTTTCGGGCAAGAAGGCAGAAATTCTTCATATTTTGGAGCAAAATTGCAGAAATTTCCCTAATTGTAGGGCAAAAAGGCAGAAATTCTCTATATGTTGGGACAAAAAGACAGAAATTCTCTTTATTTCGGGGCAAAACTCAGAAATTCCACTTATTTGGGGCAAAATTCCAGAAATTTCCCTTATTTTGATGCAAAATTGCAGAAATTTCACTTATTTTGAGGCAAAATTGCAGAAATTTCACCTATTTCAGGGAAAAAAAGCAGAAATTTTCTTATTTAGGGGCAAAAAGGCAGAAATTCTTAATATTTTGTGGCAAAAATGCAGAAATTCTTCTTATTTTGAGGTAAAAAAACTGAAATTCTCCTTATTTGGGGGCAAAAATGCAGAAATTCCCCTTATTTTGTGGTAAAAAGGGTGAATTTCTTTTTATTTGGGGGCAAAAAGGCAGAAATTTCCCTTATTTTGGGGCAAAATTGCAGAAATTCCACTTACTTCAGGGTAATAAGTCAGTATTTTTTTTTATTTTGGGGCAAAAAAGACAGAAATTCCCTTTGTTTTGGAAGAAAAAGACAGAAATTCCACTTATTTAGAGGCAAAAAAGCAGAAATTCCTTTTATTTTGGAGCAAAAATGAAGAAATTTTCCATTTTTATGGCAAAAAGGTATGCATTCTTCTTATTTTCGGGCAAAAAGGCAGAAATTTTCCGTATTATGGAGCAAAATTGCAGAAATTCCCCTAATTGTGGGGCAAAAAGTCAGAAATTCTCTATATGTTGGGGCAAAAAGACAGAAATTCTCCTTATTTTGGGGCAAAACTCAGAAATTCCACTTATTTTGGGGCAAAATTCCAGAAATTTCCCTTATTTTGGGGCAAAATTGCAGAAATTTCACATACTTCAGTGTAATAAGTCAGAATTTTTTCTTATTTTGGTGCAAAAGAGACAGAAATTCCCTTTGTTTTGGGGGAAAAAGACTGAAATTCCACTTATTTAGAGGCTAAAAGCAGAAATTCGCCTTAGTTTGGAGCAAAAATGAAGAAATTTCCCTTTTTTATGGCAAAAAGTTATGCATTCTTCTATTTTCGGGCACAAAGGCAGAAATTCCCCGTATTTTTGAGCAAAATTGCAGAAATTTTCCTAATAGCGGGGCAAAAGGCAGAAATTGCCTATATGTTGGGGCAAAAATACAGAAATTCTCCTTATTTTGGGGCAAAACTCAGAAATTCAACTTATTTTGGGGCAAAATTCCAGAAATTTCCCCTATTTGGGGCAAAATTGTAGAAGTTTCACTTATTTTGTGGCAAAATTGCAGAAATTTCACTTATTTCAGGGAAAAAAAGCAGAAATTTTCTTATTATGGTGTAAAAAGGAAGAAATTCCTAATATTTTGTGGCAAAAATGCAGAAATTCCCCTTATTTTGAGGTAAAAAGGCTGAAATTCCCCTTATTTAAGAACAAAAAGGCAGAAATTTCCCTTATTTTGGGGCAAAATTGCAGAAATTTTACTTACTTCAGGGTAATAAGTCAGAATTTTTTCTTATTTTGGGGCAAAAAAGACAAAAATTTCATTTGTTTTTGAAGAAAATACAGAAATTCCACTTATTTAGAGGCCAAAATGCAGAAATTCCCCTTAGTTTGGAGCAAAAATGAAGAAATTTTCCTATTTTATGGCAAAAAGGTATGCATTCTTCTTATTTTCGGGCAAAAAGGAAGAAATTCCCCGTATTTTGGAGCAAAATTGCAGAAATTCCCCTAATTGTGGGGCAAAAAGGCAGAAATTGCCTATATGTTGGGGCAAAAAGACAAAAATTCTCCTTATTTTGGGGCAAAACTCAGAAATTCCACTTATTTTGGGGCAAAATTCCAGAAATTTCCCTAATTTTGGGGCAAAATTGGAGAAATTTCACTTATTTTGGGGCAAAATTGCAGAAATTTCACATATTCCAAGGAAAAAAAGCAGAAATTTTCTTACTTTGGGGCAAAAATGCAGAAATTCCTAATATTTTGTGGCAAAAATGCATAAATTCCCCTTATTTTGAGGTAAAAATGCTGAAATTCCCCTTATTTGGGAAGAAAAAGGCAGAAATTTTTGTTATTTTCGGGCAAAATTGCAGCAATTTCACTTACTTATGGGTAATAAGTCAGAATTTTTCCTTATTTTGTGGCAAAAAAGACAGAAATTTCCTTTGTTTTGGGGGAAAAAGACAGAAATTCCACTTATTTAGAGGCAAAAAAGCAGAAATTCCCCTTATTTTGTAGCAAAAATGAAGAAATTTCCCTTTTTTATGGCAAAAAGGTATGCATTCTTCTTATTTTCGGGCAAAAAGGCAAAAATTCCCCGTATTTTGGAGCAAAATTGGAGAAATTCCCTTAATTGTGGGGCAAAAAGGCAGAAATTCCCTTTAGTTATGGCAAAAAGACAGTAATTCTGCTCATTTTGGGGCAAAACTCAGAAATTCCACTTAATTTGGGGCAAAATTCCTGAAATTTCCCTTATTTTGGGGCAATATTGCAGAAATTTCACTTATTTTGGGGCAAAATTGGAGAAATTTCACTTATTTTGGGGCAAAATTGCAGAAATTTCACTTATTTCAGAGAAAAAAGGCAGAAATTTTCCTTATTTTGGGGCAAAAGAGCAGAAATTCCTAATATTTTGTGGCAAAAATGCAGAAATTCCCTTTATTTTGAGGTAAAAAGACTAAAATTCCTCTGATTTGGGGGCAAAAATGAAGAAATTTCCATTATTTTGGGGAAAAATGGCAGAAATTTTACTTACTTCAGGGTAATAAGTCAGAATTTTTCCTTATTTTGGGGCAAAAAAGACAAAAATTTTATTTGTTTTTGGGCAAAATACAGAAATTCCACTTATTTAGAGGCCAAAATGCAGAAATTCCCCTTAGTTTGGAGCAAAAATGAAGAAATTTTCCTATTTTATGGCAAAAAGGTATGCATTCTTCTTATTTTCGGGCAAAAAGGCAAAAATTCACGGTATTTTGGAGCAAAATTGCCGAAATTTGCCTAATTGTGGGGCAAAAAGGCAGAAGTTCTCTATATGTTGGGGCAAAAAGACAGAAATTCTCCTTATTTTGGGGCAAAACTCAGAAATTCCATTATTTTGGGGCAAAATTCCAGAAATTTCCCTTATTTTGGGGCAAAATTGCAGAAATTTCACTTATTTTGGGGCATAATTGCAGAAATTTCACTTATTTCAGGGAAAAAAAGCAGAAATTTTCTTATTTTGGGGCAAAAAGGCAGAAATTCCTAGTATTTTGTGTCAAAATTCAGAAATTCCCCTTATTTTGAGGTAAAAAGGCTGAAATTCCCTTAATAGGGGGCAAAAAGGCAGAAATTTTTTCTTATTTTAGGGCAAAATTGCAGAAATTTCACTTACTTCAGGGTAATAAGTCAGAAATTTTCCTTATTTTGGGGCAAAAAAGACAGGAATTTTCTTTGTTTTGGGGGAAAAAGACAGAAATTCTACTTATTTAGAGGCCAAAAAGCAGAAATTCCTTTTATTTTAGAGCAAAAATGAAGAAATTTCCATTTTTTATGGCAAAAAGGTATGCATTCTTCTTATTTTCGGGCAAAAAGGCAGAAATTCCCCGTATTTTGGAGCAAAATTGCAGAAATTTGCCTAATTGTAGGGCAAAAAGGCAGAAATTCTCTATATTTTGGGGCAAAAAGACAGAAATTCTCCTTATTTTGGGGCAAAACTCAGAAATTCCATTTTTTGGGGCAAAATTCCAGAAATTTCCCTTAATTTGGGGCAAAATTGTAGAAATTTCACTTATTTTGGGGCAAAATTGCAGAAATTTCACTTATTTCAGAGAAAAAAAAGCAGAAATTTTCTTATTTTGGGCCAAAAAGGCAGAAATTCCTAATATTTTGTGGCAAAAATGCATAAATTCCCCTTATTTTGAGGTAAAAATACTGAAATTCCCTTAATAGAGGGTAAATATGCAGAAATTCCCCTATTTGAGGTAAAATGGCTGAAATTCCCCTTATTTTGTAAACAAAAACGCAGAAAATTCCCTTATTTTAGGGCAAAATTGCATAAATTTCACTTACTTCAGGGTAATAAGTCAGAATTTTTCCTTATTTTGGGGCAAAAAAGACAGAAATTCCCTTTGTTTTGGGGGAAAAAGACAGAAATTCTACTTATTTAGAGGCAAAAAAGCAGAAATTCCACTTATTTTGGAGCAAAAATGAAGAAATTTCCCTTTCTAATGGCAAAAAGGTATGCATACTTTTATTTTCGGGTAAAAAGGCAGAAATTCCCCGTATTTTAGAGTAAAAATTGCAGAAATTCCCCTAATTGTGGGGAAAAAATGCAGAAAATCTCTATATGTTGGGGCAAAAACCAGAAATTCTCCTTATTTTGGGCCAAAACTCAGAAATTCCACTTATTTTGGGGCAAAATTCCAGAAATTTCCCTTATTTTGGGGCAAAATTGCAGAAATTTCACTTATTTGAGGCAAATTTGCAGAAATTTCACTTATTTTGGGGCAAAATTGCAGAAATTTCACTTATTTCAGGGAAAAAAGGCAGAAATTTTCCTTATTTTGGGGCAAAAAGCAGAAATTCCTAATATTTTGTGGCAAAAATTTAGAAATTCCCCTTATTTTGAGGTAAAAAGGCTGAAATTCCCCTTAATAGGGGGCAAAGAGGCAGAAATTTTTCTTATTTTGGGGCAAAATTGCAGAAATTTTACTTACTTCAGGGTAATAAGTCAGAATTTTTCTTTATTTTGGGGCAAAAAAACTGAAATTCCATTTGTTTTAGGGGAAAAAGACAGATATTCCACATATTTAGAGGCAAAAAAGCAGAAATTCCCCTTATTTTGGAGCAAAAATGAAGAAATTTCCCTTTTTTATGGCAAAAAGGTATGCATTCTTCTTATTTTCAGGCAAAAAGGCAGAAATTCTCTGTATTTTGGAGCAAAATTGCAGAAATTCCCATAATTGTGGGGCAAAAATGCAGAAATTGCCTATATGTTGGGGCAAAAAGACAGAAATTCTCCTTATTTTGGGGCAAAACCTAAAAATTCCACTTATTTTGGGGCAAAATTCCAGAAATTTCTCTTATTTTGGGCCAAAATTGCAGAAATTTCACTTATTTTGGGGCAAAATTGCAGAAATTTCACTTATTTCAGGGTAATAAGACAGAAATTTTTCTTATTTAGGGGCAAAATAGACAGGAATTTTCTTTGTTTTCGGGGAAAAAGACAGAAATTCCACTGATTTAGAGGCAAAAAACCAGAAATTCCCCTTATTTTGATCAAAAGTGAAGAAATTTCCCTTTTTTATGGCAAAAAGGTATTCATTCTTCTTATTTTCGGGCAAAAAGGCAGAAATTCCCCGTATTTTGTTGCAAAATTGCAGAAATTTGCCTAATTGTTGGGCAAAAAGGCAGAAATTCCCTATATGTTGGGGCAAAATACAGAAATTCTCCTCATTTTGGGGCAAAACTCAGAAATTTCAATTATTTTGGGGCAAAATTGCAGAAATTTCCCATATTTTGGGGCAAAATTGCAGAAATTTCACTTATTTTGGGGCAAAATTGCAGAAATTCCACTTATTTCAGGGAAAAAAGGCAGAAATTTTCCTTATTTTGGGGCATAAATTGAAATTCCTAATATTTTGTGGCAAAAATGCAGAAATTCCCCTTATTTTGAGGTAAAAAGGCTGAAATTCCCCTTATTTGGGGGCAAAAAGTCAGAAATTTCCCATATTTTGGGGCAAAATTGCAGAAATTTCACTTACTTCAGGGTAATAAGTCAGAATTTCTTCTTATTTTGGGGCAAAAAAGACAGAAATTCCCTTTGTTTTGGGGGAAAAAGACAGAAATTCCACTTATTTAGAGGCAAAAAAGCAGAAATTCCCCTTATTTTGGAGCAAAAATAAAGAAATTTCCTTTTTTGATGGCAAAAAGGTATGCATTCTTCTTATTTTCGGGCAAAAAGGCAGAAATTCCCCGTATTTTGGAGCAAAATAGAAGAAATTCCCCTTATTGTGTGGCAAAAAGGCAGAAATTCCCTATATGTTGGGGCAAAAATACAGAAATTCTCCTTATTTGGGGGCAAAATTCATAAATTCCACATATTTTGGGGCAAAATTCCAGAAATTTCCTTTATTTTGGGACAAAATTGCAGAAATTTCACTTATTTTGGGGCATAATTGCAGAAATTTCACTTATTTCAGGGAAAAAAGGCAGAAATTCCGCTTATTTTGAGGTAAAAAGCCTGAAATTCCCCTTAATTGGGGGCAAAAGGCAGAAATTTCCCTTATTTTGAGGCAAAATTGCAGAAATTTCACTTATGTCAGGGTAATAAGTGAGAAATTTTCCTTATTTTGGGGCAAAAAAGACAAAAATTTCTTTTGTTTTGGAGGAAAAAGACAGAAATTCCACTTATTTAGAGGCAAAATTCCAGAAATTCCCCTTTTTGGAGCAAAAATGAAGAAATTTCCTTTTTTATGGCAAAAAGGTATGCATTCTTCTTATTTTCGGGCAAGAAGGCAGAAATTCTTCATATTTTGGAGCAAAATTGCAGAAATTTCCCTAATTGTAGGGCAAAAAGGCAGAAATTCTCTATATGTTGGGACAAAAAGACAGAAATTCTCTTTATTTCGGAAAAAAACTCAGAAATTCCACTTATTTGGGGCAAAATTCCAGAAATTTCCCTTATTTTGATGCAAAATTGCAGAAATTTCACTTATTTTGAGGCAAAATTGCAGAAATTTCACCTATTTCAGGGAAAAAAAGCAGAAATTTTCTTATTTAGGGGCAAAAAGGCAGAAATTCTTAATATTTTGTGGCAAAAATGCAGAAATTCTTCTTATTTTGAGGTAAAAAAACTGAAATTCTCCTTATTTGGGGGCAAAAATGCAGAAATTCCCCTTATTTTGTGGTAAAAAGGGTGAATTTCTTTTTATTTGGGGGCAAAAAGGCAGAAATTTCCCTTATTTTGGGGCAAAATTGCAGAAATTCCACTTACTTCAGGGTAATAAGTCAGTATTTTTTTTTATTTTGGGGCAAAAAAGACAGAAATTCCCTTTGTTTTGGAAGAAAAAGACAGAAATTCCACTTATTTAGAGGCAAAAAAGCAGAAATTCCTTTTATTTTGGAGCAAAAATGAAGAAATTTTCCATTTTTATGGCAAAAAGGTATGCATTCTTCTTATTTTCGGGCAAAAAGGCAGAAATTTTCCGTATTATGGAGCAAAATTGCAGAAATTCCCCTAATTGTGGGGCAAAAAGTCAGAAATTCTCTATATGTTGGGGCAAAAAGACAGAAATACTCCTTATTTTGGGGCAAAACTCAGAAATTCCACTTATTTTGGGGCAAAATTCCAGAAATTTCCCTTATTTTGGGGCAAAATTGCAGAAATTTCACATACTTCAGTGTAATAAGTCAGAATTTTTTCTTATTTTGGTGCAAAAGAGACAGAAATTCCCTTTGTTTTGGGGGAAAAAGACTGAAATTCCACTTATTTAGAGGCTAAAAGCAGAAATTCGCCTTAGTTTGGAGCAAAAATGAAGAAATTTCCCTTTTTTATGGCAAAAAGTTATGCATTCTTCTATTTTCGGGCACAAAGGCAGAAATTCCCCGTATTTTTGAGCAAAATTGCAGAAATTTTCCTAATAGCGGGGCAAAAGGCAGAAATTGCCTATATGTTGGGGCAAAAATACAGAAATTCTCCTTATTTTGGGGCAAAACTCAGAAATTCAACTTATTTTGGGGCAAAATTCCAGAAATTTCCCCTATTTGGGGCAAAATTGTAGAAGTTTCACTTATTTTGTGGCAAAATTGCAGAAATTTCACTTATTTCAGGGAAAAAAAGCAGAAATTTTCTTATTATGGTGTAAAAAGGAAGAAATTCCTAATATTTTGTGGCAAAAATGCAGAAATTCCCCTTATTTTGAGGTAAAAAGGCTGAAATTCCTCTTATTTGGGGGCAAAAATGCAGAAATTCCCCTTATTTTGAGGTAAAAAGGCTGAAATTCCCCTTATTTAAGAACAAAAAGGCAGAAATTTCCCTTATTTTGGGGCAAAATTGCAGAAATTTTACTTACTTCAGGGTAATAAGTCAGAATTTTTTCTTATTTTGGGGCAAAAAAGACAAAAATTTCATTTGTTTTTGGAGAAAATACAGAAATTCCACTTATTTAGAGGCCAAATGCAGAAATTCCCTTTAGTTTGGAGTAAAAATGAAGAAATTTTCCTATTTTATGGCAAAAAGGTATGCATTCTTCTTATTTTCGGGCAAAAAGGAAGAAATTCCCCGTATTTTGGAGCAAAATTGCAGAAATTCCCCTAATTGTGGGGCAAAAAGGCAGAAATTGCCTATATGTTGGGGCAAAAAGACAAAAATTCTCCTTATTTTGGGGCAAAACTCAGAAATTCCACTTATTTTGGGGCAAAATTCCAGAAATTTCCCTAATTTTGGGGCAAAATTGGAGAAATTCCACTTATTTTGGGGCAAAATTGCAGAAATTTCACATATTCCAAGGAAAAAAAGCAGAAATTTTCTTACTTTGGGGCAAAAATGCAGAAATTCCTAATATTTTGTGGCAAAAATGCATAAATTCCCCTTATTTTGAGGTAAAAATGCTGAAATTCCCCTTATTTGGGAAGAAAAAGGCAGAAATTTTTGTTATTTTCGGGCAAAATTGCAGCAATTTCACTTACTTATGGGTAATAAGTCAGAATTTTTCCTTATTTTGTGGCAAAAAAGACAGAAATTTCCTTTGTTTTGGGGGAAAAAGACAGAAATTCCACTTATTTAGAGGCAAAAAAGCAGAAATTCCCCTTATTTTGTAGCAAAAATGAAGAAATTTCCCTTTTTTATGGCAAAAAGTATGCATTCTTCTTATTTTCGGGCAAAAAGGCAAAAATTCCCCGTATTTTGGAGCAAAATTGGAGATATTCCCTTAATTGTGGGGCAAAAAGGCAGAAATTCCCTTTAGTTAGGGCAAAAAGACAGTAATTCTGCTCATTTTGGGGCAAAACTCAGAAATTCCACTTAATTTGGGGCAAAATTCCTGAAATTTCCCTTATTTTGGGGCAATATTGCAGAAATTTCACTTATTTTGGGGCAAAATTGGAGAAATTTCACTTATTTTGGGGCAAAATTGCAGAAATTTCACTTATTTCAGAGAAAAAAGGCAGAAATTTTCCTTATTTTGGGGCAAAAGAGCAGAAATTCCTAATATTTTGTGGCAAAAATGCAGAAATTCCCTTTATTTTGAGGTAAAAAGACTAAAATTCCTCTGATTTGGGGGCAAAAATGAAGAAATTTCCATTATTTTGGGGAAAAATTGCAGAAATTTTACTTACTTCAGGGTAATAAGTCAGAATTTTTCCTTATTTTGGGGCAAAAAAGACAAAAATTTCATTTGTTTTTGGGCAAAATACAGAAATTCCACTTATTTAGAGGCCAAAATGCAGAAATTCCCCTTAGTTTGGAGCAAAAATGAAGAAATTTTCCTATTTTATGGCAAAAAGGTATGCATTCTTCTTATTTTCGGGCAAAAAGGAAGAAATTCCCCGTATTTTAAAGCAAAATTGCAGAAATTCCCCTAATTGTGGGGCAAAAAGGCAGAAATTGCCTATATGTTGGTGCAAAAAGACAAAAATTCTCCTTATTTGGGGCAAAACTCAGAAATTCCACTTATTTTGGGGCAAAATTCCAGAAATTTCCCTTATTTTGGGGCAAAATTGCAGAAATTTCACTTATTTTGGGGCAAAATTGTAGAAATTTCACTTATTTCAGGGAAAAAAAGCAGAAATTTTCTTACTTTGGGGCAAAAATGCAGAAATTACTAATATTTTCTGGCAAAAATGCATAAAATCCCCTTATTTTGAGGTAAAAATGCTGAAATTCCCCTTATTTGGGAAGAAAAAGGCAGAAATTTTTGTTATTTTGGGGCAAAATTGCAGAAATTTCACTTACTTCAGGGTAATAAGTCAGAATTTTTCCTTATTTTGTGGCAAAAAAGACAGAAATTCCCTTTGTTTTGGGGAAAAAAGACAGAAATTCAACTTATTTAGAGGCAAAAAAGCAGAAATTACCCTTATTTTGGAGCAAAAATGAAGAAATTTCCCTTTTTTATGGCAAAAAGGTATGCATTCTTTTTATTTTCGGGCAAAAAGGCAGAAATTCCCCGTATTTTGGAGCAAAATTGGAGAAATTCCCTTAATTGTGGGGCAAAAAGGCAGAAATACCCTTTAGTTAGGGCAAAAAGACAGTAATTCTGCTTATTTTGGGGCAAAACTCAGAAATTCCACTTATTTTGGGGCAAAATTCCTGAAATTTCCCTTATTTTGGGGCAATATTTCAGAAATTTCACTTATTTTGGGACAAAATTGGAGAAATTTCACTTATTTTGGGGCAAAATTGCAGAAATTTCACTTATTTCAGAGAAAAAAGGCAGAAATTTTCCTTATTTTGGGGCAAAAGAGCAAAAATTCCTAATATTTTGTGGCAAAAATGCAGAAATTCCTTTTATTTTGAGGTAAAAAGGCTGAAATTCACCTGATTTGGGGGCAAAAAGGCAGAAATTCCCTGTATTTTGGAGTTAAATTGCAGAAATTTCCCTAATTGTGGGGCAAAAAGGCAGAAATTCTCTATATGTTGGCGAAAAAGACAGAAATTCTCCTTATTTTGGGGCAAAACTCAGAAATTCCATTTATTTTGGGGCAAAATTCTAGAAATTTCGCTTATTTTGGGGCAAAATTGAAGAAATTTCACTTATCTTAAGGCAAGATTGCAGAAATTTTACTTATTTTGGGGCAAAATTTTAGAAATTTTACTTATTTCAAAGAAAAAAGGCAGAAATTTTCCTTATTTTGGGGCAAAAGAGCAGAAATTCCTAATATTTTGTGGCAAAAATGCAGAAATTCCCTTTATTTTGAGGTAAAAAGGCTGAAATTCCCCTGATTTGGGGGCAAAAAGGCAGAGATTTCCCTTATTTTGGGGAAATATTGCAGAAATTTTACTTACTTCATGGTAATAAGTCAGAATTTTTCCTTATTTTGGGGCAAAAAAGACAAAAATTTCATTTGTTTTTGGGGAAAATACAGAAATTCCACTTATTTAGAGGCCAAAATGCAGAAATTCCCCTTAGTTTGGAGCAAAAATGAAGAAATTTTCCTATTTTATGGCAAAAAGTTATGCATTCTTCTTATTTTCGGGAAAAAAGGAAGAAATTCCCCGTATTTTGGAGCAAAATTGCAGAAATTCCCCTAATTGTGGGGCAAAAAGGCAGAAATTGCCTATATGTTGGGGCAAAAACAGTAATTCTCCTTATTTTGGGGCAAAACTCAGAAATTCCACTTATTTTGGGGCAAAATTCCAGAAATTTCCCTTATTTTGGGGCAAAATTGCAGAAATTTCACTTATTTTGGGGCAAAATTGTAGAAATTTCACTTATTTCAGGGTAAAAAAGCAGAAATTTTCTTATTTTGGGAAAAAGGCAGAAATTTTTAATATTTTGTGGCAAAAATGCATAAATTCCCCTTATTTTGAGGTAAAAAGCTGAAATTCCCTTTATTTGGGGACAAAAAAGCAAAAATTTCCCTTATTTTAGGACTAAAATTGCAGAAATTTCACTTATTTGGGGGCAAAATTGCAGAAATTTCAATTATTTCAGGGAAAAAAGGCAGAATTTTTCCTTATTTTGGGGCAAAAAGCAAAAATTCCTAATATTTTGTGGCAAAAATGCAGAAATTCCCCTTATTTTGAGGTAAAAAGGCTGAAATTCCCTTTATTTGGGTGCAAAAAGGCTGAAATGTCCCATATTTTGGGGCAAAATTGCAGAAATTTCACTTACTTCAGAATAATAAGTCAGAATTTTTTCTTATTTTGGGGCAAAAAAGACAAAAATTCTCTTTGTTTTGGGGGAAAAAGACAAAAATTCCACTTATTTAGAGGCAAAAAAGCAGAAATTCTTCTTATTTCGGAGCAAAAATGAAGAAATTTCCCTTTTCTATGGCAAAAGGTATGCATTCTTCTTATTTTCCGGCAAAAAGGCAGAAATTCCCCGTATTTTGGAGCAAAATTGCAGAAATTTCCCTAATTGTGGGGCAAAAAGGCAGAAATTGCCTATATGTTGGGGCAAAAAGACAGAAATTCTCCTTATTTTGGGGCAAAATTTTAGAAATTTCTCTTATTTTGGGGCAAAATTGCAGAAATTTCACTTATTTTGGGCAAAATTCCAAAAATTTCACTTATTTCAGAGAAAAAAGGCAGAAATTTTTCTTATTTTGGGGCAAAAAGGCAGAAATTTTTAATATTTTGTGGCAAAAATGCAGAAATTCCTCTTATTTTGAGGTAAAAAGGCTGAAATTCCCCTTATTTGCGGGCAAAAAGGCAGAAATTTCCTATATTTTGGGGCAAAATTGCAAAAATTTCAATTACTTCAGGGTAATAAGTCAGAATTTTTTCTTATTTTGGGGCAAAAAAGTCAGAAATTCACTTTGTTTTGAAGGAAAAAGACAGAAATTCCACTTATTTACAGGCAAAAAAGTAGAAATTCCCCTTATTTTGGAGCAAAAATGTAGAAATTTCCCTTTTCTATGGCAAAAAGTTATGCATTCTTCTTATTTTCTGGCAAAAAGGCAGAAATTCCCCATATTTTGGAGCAAAATTGCAGAAATTCCCCTAATTGTGGGGCAAAAAGGCAGAAATTGCCTATATGTTGGGGCAAAAATACAGAAATTCTCCTTATTTTGGGGCAAAACTCAGAAATTCCACTTATTTTGGGGCAAAATTCCAGCAATTTCCCTTATTTTGGGGCAAAATTGCATAAATTTTTCTTATGTTGAAGCAAAATTGCAGAAATTTCACTTATTTTGGGGTAAAATTGCAGAAATTTCACTTATTTTGGGGCAAAATTGCAAATTTCACTTATTTCAGAGAAAAAAAACAGAAATTTTTCTAATTTTTGGGGCAAAAAGGCAGAAATTCTTAATACTTTGTGGCAAAAATGTAGAAATTCCCCTTATTTTGAGGTAAAAAGGCTGAAATTCCCCTTATTTGGGGGAAAAAAGGCAGAAATTTCGCTTATTTAGGGGCAAAATTGCAGAATTTTCACTTACTTCAGGGTAATAAGTCAGAGATCTTTTTATTTTGGGGCCAAAAAGACAGAAATTCCCTTTGTTTTGGGAGAAAAAGACAGAAATTCCACTTATTTAGAGGTAAAAAGCAGAAATTCCCCTTTTTTGGAACAAAAATGAAGAAATTTCCATTTTTTATGGCAAAAAGTATGCATACTTCTTATTTTCGGGCAAAAAGGCAGAAACTCCTCGTATTTAGGAGCAAAATTGCAGAAATTCCCCTAAATATGGGGCAAAAAGGCAAAAATTCCCTATATGTTAGGGCAAAAAGAAAGAAATTCTCTTTATTTTGGGGCAAAATTGCAGAAATTTCACTTATTTTGGGGCAAAAGTGAAGAAATTTCACTTATTTCAGGATAAAAATGCAGAAATTTTCCTTATTTTGGGGCAAAAAGCAGAAATTCCTAATATTTTGTTGCAAAAATGCAGAAATTCTCCTTATTTTGAGGTAAAAAGCCTGAAATTCCCCTTATTTGGGGGCAAAAAGGCAGAAATTTCCCATACTTTGGGGCAAAATTGCAGACATTTCACTTACTTCAGGGTAATAAGTCAGAATTTTTCCTTATTTTGGGGCAAAAATACAGGAATTCCCTTTGTTTTGGAGGAAAAAGACAGAAATTCCACTAATTTAGAGGCAAAAAAGCAGAAATTCCCCTTATTTCAGAGCAAAAATGAAGAAATTTCCCTTTTCTATGGCAAAAGGTATGCATTCTTCTTATTTTCCGGCAAAATGGCAGAAATTCACCATATTTTGGAGCAAAATTGCAGAAATTTCCCTATTTGTGGGGCAAAAAGGCAGAAATTCCATATATGTTAGGGCAAAAAGACAGAAATTCTCCTTATTTTGGGGCAAAACTCAGAAATTCCACTTATTTTGGGGCAAAATTTTAGAAATTTCTCTTATTTTGGGGCAAAATTGCAGAAATTTCACTTATTTTGGGCAAAATTCCAAAAATTTCACTTATTTCAGGGAAAAAAGGCAGAAATTTTTTTTATTTTGGGGCAAAAAGGCAGAAGTTTTTAATGTTTTGTGGCAAAAATGCAGAAATTCCCCTTATTTTGAGGTAAAAAGGCTGAAATTCCCCTTATTTGGGGGCAAAAAGAAAGATATTTCCCATATTTTGGGGCAAAATTGCAGAAATTTCAATAACTTCAGGGTAATAAGTCAGAATTTTTTCTTATTTTGGGGCAAAAAAACAGAAATTCACTTTGTTTTGAATGAAAAAGACAGAAATTCCACTTATTTAGAGGCAAAAAAGCAGAAATTCCCCTTATTTTGGAGCAAAAATGAAGAAAGTTCCATTTTCTATGGCAAAAAGTTATGAATTCTTCTTATTTTCGGGCAAAAAGGCAGAAATTCCCCGTATTTTGGAGCAAAATTGCAGAAATTCTCCTAATTGTGGGGCAAAAAGGCAGAAATTGCCTATATGTTGGGGCAAAAAGACAGAAATTCTCCTTATTTTGGGGCAAAACTCAGAAATTTCACTTATTTTGAGGCAAAATTCAAGAAATTTCCCTTATTTTGGGGCAAAATTGCATAAATTTTTCTTATTTTGGGGCAAAATTGCAGAAATTTCACTTATTTTGGGGCAAAATTGCAGAAATTTCACTTATTTTGGGGAAAAATTGCAAATTTTACTTATTTCAGGAAAAAAAGGCAGAAATTTTTCTAATTTTTGGGGCAAAAAGCCAGAAATTCTTAATATTGTGTGGGAAAAATGTAGAAATTCCCCTTATTTTGAGGTAAAAAGGCTGAAATTCCCCTTATTTGGGGGAAAAAAGGCAGAAATTTCGCTTATTTAGGGGCAAAATTGCAGAATTTTCACTTACTTCAGGGTAATAAGTCAGAGATCTTTTTATTTTGGGGCCAAAAAGACAGAAATTCCCTTTGTTTTGGGGGAAAAAGACAGAAATTCCACTTATTTAGAGGTAAAAAGCAGAAATTCCCCTTTTTTGGAACAAAAATGAAGAAATTTCCATTTTTTATGGCAAAAAGTATGCATACTTCTTATTTTCGGGCAAAAAGGCAGAAACTCCTCGTATTTAGGAGCAAAATTGCAGAAATTCCCCTAAATATGGGGCAAAAAGGCAAAAATTCCCTATATGTTAGGGCAAAAAGACAGAAATTCTCTTTATTTTGGGGCAAAATTGCAGAAATTTCACTTATTTTGGGGCAAAAGTGAAGAAATTTCACTTATTTCAGGATAAAAATGCAGAAATTTTCCTTATTTTGGGGCAAAAAGCAGAAATTCCTAATATTTTGTGGCAAAAATGCAGAAATTCTCCTTATTTTGAGGTAAAAAGCCTGAAATTCCCCTTATTTGGGGGCAAAAAGGCGGAAATTTCCCATACTTTGGGGCAAAATTGCAGACATTTCACTTACTTCAGGGTAATAAGTCAGAATTTTTCCTTATTTTGGGGCAAAAATACAGGAATTCCCTTTGTTTTGGAGGAAAAAGACAGAAATTCCACTTATTTAGAGGCAAAAAAGCAGAAATTCCCCTATTTCGGAGCAAAAATGAAGAAATTTCCCTTTTCTATGGCAAAAGGTATGCATTCTTCTTATTTTCCGGCAAAATGGCAGAAATTCACCATATTTTGGAGCAAAATTGCAGAAATTTCCCTATTTGTGGGGCAAAAAGGCAGAAATTCCATATATGTTAGGGCAAAAAGACAGAAATTCTCCTTATTTTGGGGCAAAACTCAGAAATTCCACTTATTTTGGGGCAAAATTTTAGAAATTTCTCTTATTTTGGGGCAAAATTGCAGAAATTTCACTTATTTTGGGCAAAATTCCAAAAATTTCACTTATTTCAGGGAAAAAAGGCAGAAATTTTTTTTATTTTGGGGCAAAAAGGCAGAAGTTTTTAATGTTTTGTGGCAAAAATGCAGAAATTCCCCTTATTTTGAGGTAAAAAGGCTGAAATTCCCCTTATTTGGGGGCAAAAAGAAAGATATTTCCCATATTTTGGGGCAAAATTGCAGAAATTTCAATAACTTCAGGGTAATAAGTCAGAATTTTTTCTTATTTTGGGGCAAAAAAACAGAAATTCACTTTGTTTTGAATGAAAAAGACAGAAATTCCACTTATTTAGAGGCAAAAAAGCAGAAATTCCCCTTATTTTGGAGCAAAAATGAAGAAAGTTCCATTTTCTATGGCAAAAAGTTATGAATTCTTCTTATTTTCGGGCAAAAAGGCAGAAATTCCCCATATTTTGGAGCAAAATTGCAGAAATTTCCCTAATTGTGGGGCAAAAGGCAGAAATTGCCTATATGTTGGGGCAAAAAGACAGAAATTCTCCTTATTTTGGGGCAAAACTCAGAAATTCCACTTATTTTGAGGCAAAATTCAAGAAATTTCCCTTATTTTGGGGCAAAATTGCATAAATTTTTCTTATTTTGGGGCAAAATTGCAGAAATTTCACTTATTTTGGGGCAAAATTGCAGAAATTTCACTTATTTTGGGGAAAAATTGCAAATTTTACTTATTTCAGGAAAAAAAGGCAGAAATTTTTCTAATTTTTGGGGCAAAAAGGCAGAAATTCTTAATATTGTGTGGGAAAAATGTGGAAATTCCCCTTATTTTGAGGTAAAAAGGCTGAAATTCCCCTTATTTGGGGGCAAAAAGGCAGAAATTTCGCTTATTTAGGGGCAAAATTGCAAAAATTTCACTTACTTCAGGGTAATAAGTCAGAATTTTTCCTTATTTTGGGGCAAAAAAGACAGGAATTCCCTTCGTTTTGGAGGAAAAAGACAGAAATTCCACTTATTTAGAGGCAAAAAAGCAGAAATTCCCCTTATTTCGGAGCAAAAATGAAGAAATTTCCCTTTTCTATGGCAAAAGGTATGCATTCTTCTTATTTTCCGGCAAAAAGGCAGAAATTCCCCATATTTTGGAGCAAAATTGCAGAAATTTTCCTAATTGTGGGGCAAAAAGGAAGAAATTGCCTATATGTTGGGGCAAAAAGACAGAAATTCTCCTTATTTTGGGGCAAAACTCAGAAATTCCACTTATTTTGGGGCAAAATTTTAGAAATTTCTCTTATTTTGGGGCAAAATTGCAGAAATTTCACTTATTTTGAGCAAAATTCCAAAAATTTCACTTATTTCAGGGAAAAAAGGCAGAAATTTTTTTAATTTGGGGCAAAAAGAGAAAAATTTTTAATATTTTGTGGCAATAATGCAAAAATTCCCCTTATTTTGAGGTAAAAAGGCTGAAATTCCCCTTATTTGGGGGCAAAAAGGCAGAAATTTCCTATATTTTGGGGCAAGATTGCAGAAATTTCAATTACTTCAGGGTAATAAGTCAGAATTTTTTCTTATTTTGGGGCAAAAAAACAGAAATTCACTTTGTTTTGTAGGAAAAACACAGAAATTCCACTTATTTAGAGGCAAAAAAGCAGAAATTGCCCTTATTTTGGAACAAAAATGAAGAAATTTCCCTTTTCTATGGCAAAAATTTATGCATTCTTCTTATTTTCGGGCAAAAAGACAGAAATTCCCCGTATTTTGGAGCAAAATTGCCGAAATTCCCCTAATTGTGGGGCAAAAAGGCAGAAATTGCCTATATGTTGGGGCAAAAAGACAGAAATTCTTCTTATTTTGGGGCAAAACTCAGAAATTCCACTTATTTTGGGGCAAAATTTTAGAAATTTCTCTTATTTTGGGGCAAAATTGCATTAATTTTTCTTATTTTGGGGCAAAATTGCAGAAATTTCACTTATTTTTGGGCAAAATTGCAGAAATTTCACTTATTTTGGGGCAAAATTGCAAATTTCACTTATTTCAGAAAAAAAAGGCAGAAATTTTCCTTATTTTAGGGCAAAAATGCAGAAATTCCTAATATTTTGTGGCAAAAATGTAGAAATTCCCCTTATTTTGAGGTAAACAGGCTGAAATTCCCCTTATTTGGGGGCAAAAAGGCAGAAATTTCGCTTATTTAGGGGCAAAATTGCAGAATTTTCACTAACTTCAGGGTAATAAGTCAGAGATTTTTTTATTTGGGGCCAAAAAGACAGAAATTCCCTTTGTTTTGGGGGAAAAAGACAGAAATTCCACTTATTTAGAGGTAAAAAAGCAGAAATTCCTTTTTTTTTGGAGCAAAAATGAAGAAATTTCCCTTTTTAATGGCAAAAATGTATGCATACTTTTTATTTTCAGGCAAAAAGGCAAAAACTCCTCGTATTTTGGAGCAAAATTGCAGAAATTCCCCTAATTATGGGGCAAAAAATCAGAAATTCCCTATATGTTAGGGCAAAAAGACAGAAATGCTCTTTATTTTAGGGCAAAACTCAGAAATTCCACTTATTTTGGGGCAAAATTCCAGAAATTTCCTTTATTTTGGGGCAAAATTGCAGAAATTTCACTTATTTTGGGGCAAAAGTGCAGAAATTTCACTTATTTCAGGATAAAAAGGCAGAAATCTTCCTTATTTTGGGGCAAAAAATACAGAAATTCCCTTTGTTTTGGGGGAAAAAGACAGAAATTCAACTTATTTAGAGGCAAAAAAGCAGAAATTCCCCTTATTTTGGAGCAAAAATGAAGAAAGTTCCATTTTCTATGGCAAAAAGTTATGAATTCTTCTTATTTTCGGGCAAAAAGGCAGAAATTCCCCATATTTTGGAGCAAAATTGCAGAAATTTCCCTAATTGTGGGGCAAAAGGCAGAAATTGCCTATATGTTGGGGCAAAAAGACAGAAATTCTCCTTATTTTGGGGCAAAACTCAGAAATTCCACTTATTTTGAGGCAAAATTCAAGAAATTTCCCTTATTTTGGGGCAAAATTGCATAAATTTTTCTTATTTTGGGGCAAAATTGCAGAAATTTCACTTATTTTGGGGCAAAATTGCAGAAATTTCACTTATTTTGGGGAAAAATTGCAAATTTTACTTATTTCAGGAAAAAAAGGCAGAAATTTTTCTAATTTTTGGGGCAAAAAGGCAGAAATTCTTAATATTGTGTGGGAAAAATGTAGAAATTCCCCTTATTTTGAGGTAAAAAGGCTGAAATTCCCCTTATTTGGGGGCAAAAAGGCAGAAATTTCGCTTATTTAGGGGCAAAATTGCAAAAATTTCACTTACTTCAGGGTAATAAGTCAGAATTTTTCCTTATTTTGGGGCAAAAAAGACAGGAATTCCCTTCGTTTTGGAGGAAAAAGACAGAAATTCCACTTATTTAGAGGCAAAAAAGCAGAAATTCCCCTTATTTCGGAGCAAAAATGAAGAAATTTCCCTTTTCTATGGCAAAAGGTATGCATTCTTCTTATTTTCCGGCAAAAAGGCAGAAATTCCCCATATTTTGGAGCAAAATTGCAGAAATTTTCCTAATTGTGGGGCAAAAAGGAAGAAATTGCCTATATGTTGGGGCAAAAAGACAGAAATTCTCCTTATTTTGGGGCAAAACTCAGAAATTCCACTTATTTTGGGGCAAAATTTTAGAAATTTCTCTTATTTTGGGGCAAAATTGCAGAAATTTCACTTATTTTGAGCAAAATTCCAAAAATTTCACTTATTTCAGGGAAAAAAGGCAGAAATTTTTTTAATTTGGGGCAAAAAGAGAAAAATTTTTAATATTTTGTGGCAATAATGCAAAAATTCCCCTTATTTTGAGGTAAAAAGGCTGAAATTCCCCTTATTTGGGGGCAAAAAGGCAGAAATTTCCTATATTTTGGGGCAAGATTGCAGAAATTTCAATTACTTCAGGGTAATAAGTCAGAATTTTTTCTTATTTTGGGGCAAAAAAACAGAAATTCACTTTGTTTTGTAGGAAAAACACAGAAATTCCACTTATTTAGAGGCAAAAAAGCAGAAATTGCCCTTATTTTGGAGCAAAAATGAAGAAATTTCCCTTTTCTATGGCAAAAATTTATGCATTCTTCTTATTTTCGGGCAAAAAGACAGAAATTCCCCGTATTTTGGAGCAAAATTGCCGAAATTCCCCTAATTGTGGGGCAAAAAGGCAGAAATTGCCTATATGTTGGGGCAATAAGACAGAAATTCTTCTTATTTTGGGGCAAAACTCAGTAATTCCACTTATTTTGGGGCAAAATTCCAGAAATTTCCCTTATTTTGGGGCAAAATTGCATTAATTTTTCTTATTTTGGGGCAAAATTGCAGAAATTTCACTTATTTTTGGGCAAAATTGCAGAAATTTCACTTATTTTGGGGCAAAATTGCAAATTTCACTTATTTCAGAAAAAAAAGGCAGAAATTTTTCTAATTTTTGGGGCAAAAAAGCAGAAATTCCTAATAATTTGTGTCAAAAATGCAGAAATTCCCCTTATTTTGAGGTAAAAAGCCTGAAATTTCCCTTATTTGGGGGCAAAAAGGCAGAAATTTCACATATTTTGGGGCAAAATTGCAGACATTTCACTTACTTTAGGGTAATAAGTCAGAATTTTTTTTTATTTTGGGTCAAAAAAGACAGAAATTCCCTTTATTTTGGGGAAAAAAGACAGAAATTCCACTATTTAGAGGCAAAAAAGCAGGAATTCCCCTTATTTTTGAGCATAAATCAAGAAATTTCCATTTTTTTATGGCAAAAAGGTATGCATTCTTCTTATTTTCTGGCAAAAAAGAAGAAATTCCTTGTATTTTGGAGCGAAATTGCAGAAATTCCCCTAATTGTGGAGCAAAAAGGCAGAAATTGCCTATATGTTGGGGCAAAAAGACAGAAATTCTCCTTATTTTGGGGCAAAACTCAGAAATTCCACTTATTTTGGGGCAAAATTCCAGAAATTTCCCTTATTTTGGGGCAAGATTGGAGAAATTTCACTTATTTTGGGGCAAAATTGCAGAAATTTCACTTATTTCAGGGAAGAAAGGCAGAAATTTTCCTAATTTTGGGGCAAAAAGGCAGAAATTCCTAATATTTTGTGGCAAAAATGCAGAAATTCCCCTTATTTTGAGGTAAAAAGGCTGAAATTCCCCTTATTTGGGGGAAAAAGGCAGAAATTTCCCTTATTTTGGGGCAAAATTGCAGAAATTTAATTTACTTCAGGGTAATAAGTCAGAATTTTTCCTTATTTTGGGGCAAAAAAGACAGGAATTCCCTTTGTTTTGGAGGAAAAAGACAGAAATTCCACTTATTTAGAGGCAAAAAAGCAGAAATTCCCCTTATTTTGGAGCAAAAATGAAGAAAGTTCCATTTTCTATGGCAAAAAGTTATGAATTCTTCTTATTTTCGGGCAAAAAGGCAGAAATTCCCCGTATTTTGGAGCAAAATTGCAGAAATTCCCCAAATTGTGGGGCAAAAAGGCAGAAATTGCCTATATGTTGGGGCAAAAAGACAGAAATTCTCCTTATTTTGGGGCAAAACTCAGAAATTCCACTTATTTTGAGGCAAAATTCAAAAAATTTCCCTTATTTTGGGGCAAAATTGCATAAATTTTTCTTATTTTGGGGCAAAATTGCAGAAATTTCACTTATTTTGGGGCAAAATTGCAGAAATTTCACTTATTTTGGGGAAAAATTGCAAATTTTACTTATTTCAGGAAAAAAAGGCAGAAATTTTTCTAATTTTTGGGGCAAAAAGGCAGAAATTCTTAATATTGTGTGGGAAAAATGTAGAAATTCCCCTTATTTTGAGGTAAAAAGGCTGAAATTCCCCTTATTTGGGGGAAAAAAGGCAGAAATTTCGCTTATTTAGGGGCAAAATTGCAGAATTTTCACTTACTTCAGGGTAATAAGTCAGAGATCTTTTTATTTTGGGGCCAAAAATACAGAAATTCCCTTTGTTTTGGGGGAAAAAGACAGAAATTCCACTTATTTAGAGGTAAAAAGCAGAAATTCCCCTTTTTTGGAACAAAAATGAAGAAATTTCCATTTTTTATGGCAAAAAGTATGCATACTTCTTATTTTCGGGCAAAAAGGCAGAAACTCCTCGTATTTAGGAGCAAAATTGCAGAAATTCCCCTAAATATGGGGCAAAAAGGCAAAAATTCCCTATATGTTAGGGCAAAAAGACAGAAATTCTCTTTATTTTGGGGCAAAATTGCAGAAATTTCACTTATTTTGGGGCAAAAGTGAAGAAATTTCACTTATTTCAGGATAAAAATGCAGAAATTTTCCTTATTTTGGGGCAAAAAGCAGAAATTCCTAATATTTTGTGGCAAAAATGCAGAAATTCTCCTTATTTTGAGGTAAAAAGCCTGAAATTCCCCTTATTTGGGGGCAAAAAGGCGGAAATTTCCCATACTTTGGGGCAAAATTGCAGACATTTCACTTACTTCAGGGTAATAAGTCAGAATTTTTCCTTATTTTGGGGCAAAAATACAGGAATTTCCTTTGTTTTGGAGGAAAAAGACAGAAATTCCACTTATTTAGAGGCAAAAAAGCAGAAATTACCCTTATTTCGGAGCAAAAATGAAGAAATTTCCCTTTTCTATGGCAAAAGGTATGCATTCTTCTTATTTTCCGGCAAAATGGCAGAAATTCACCATATTTTGGAGCAAAATTGCAGAAATTTCCCTATTTGTGGGGCAAAAAGGCAGAAATTCCATATATGTTAGGGCAAAAAGACAGAAATTCTCCTTATTTTGGGGCAAAACTCAGAAATTCCACTTATTTTGGGGCAAAATTTTAGAAATTTCTCTTATTTTGGGGCAAAATTGCAGAAATTTCACTTATTTTGGGCAAAATTCCAAAAATTTCACTTATTTCAGGGAAAAAAGGCAGAAATTTTTTTTATTTTGGGGCAAAAAGGCAGAAGTTTTTAATGTTTTGTGGCAAAAATGCAGAAATTCCCCTTATTTTGAGGTAAAAAGGCTGAAATTCCCCTTATTTGGGGGCAAAAAGAAAGATATTTCCCATATTTTGGGGCAAAATTGCAGAAATTTCAATAACTTCAGGGTAATAAGTCAGAATTTTTTCTTATTTTGGGGCAAAAAAACAGAAATTCACTTTGTTTTGAATGAAAAAGACAGAAATTCCACTTATTTAGAGGCAAAAAAGCAGAAATTCCCCTTATTTTGGAGCAAAAATGAAGAAAGTTCCATTTTCTATGGCAAAAAGTTATGAATTCTTCTTATTTTCGGGCAAAAAGGCAGAAATTCCCCATATTTTGGAGCAAAATTGCAGAAATTTCCCTAATTGTGGGGCAAAAGGCAGAAATTGCCTATATGTTGGGGCAAAAAGACAGAAATTCTCCTTATTTTGGGGCAAAACTCAGAAATTCCACTTATTTTGAGGCAAAATTCAAGAAATTTCCCTTATTTTGGGGCAAAATTGCATAAATTTTTCTTATTTTGGGGCAAAATTGCAGAAATTTCACTTATTTTGGGGCAAAATTGCAGAAATTTCACTTATTTTGGGGAAAAATTGCAAATTTTACTTATTTCAGGAAAAAAAGGCAGAAATTTTTCTAATTTTTGGGGCAAAAAGGCAGAAATTCTTAATATTGTGTGGGAAAAATGTAGAAATTCCCCTTATTTTGAGGTAAAAAGGCTGAAATTCCCCTTATTTGGGGGCAAAAAGGCAGAAATTTCGCTTATTTAGGGGCAAAATTGCAAAAATTTCACTTACTTCAGGGTAATAAGTCAGAATTTTTCCTTATTTTGGGGCAAAAAAGACAGGAATTCCCTTCGTTTTGGAGGAAAAAGACAGAAATTCCACTTATTTAGAGGCAAAAAAGCAGAAATTCCCCTTATTTCGGAGCAAAAATGAAGAAATTTCCCTTTTCTATGGCAAAAGGTATGCATTCTTCTTATTTTCCGGCAAAAAGGCAGAAATTCCCCATATTTTGGAGCAAAATTGCAGAAATTTTCCTAATTGTGGGGCAAAAAGGAAGAAATTGCCTATATGTTGGGGCAAAAAGACAGAAATTCTCCTTATTTTGGGGCAAAACTCAGAAATTCCACTTATTTTGGGGCAAAATTTTAGAAATTTCTCTTATTTTGGGGCAAAATTGCAGAAATTTCATTTATTTTGAGCAAAATTCCAAAAATTTCACTTATTTCAGGGAAAAAAGGCAGAAATTTTTTTAATTTGGGGCAAAAAGAGAAAAATTTTTAATATTTTGTGGCAATAATGCAAAAATTCCCCTTATTTTGAGGTAAAAAGGCTGAAATTCCCCTTATTTGGGGGCAAAAAGGCAGAAATTTCCTATATTTTGGGGCAAGATTGCAGAAATTTCAATTACTTCAGGGTAATAAGTCAGAATTTTTTCTTATTTTGGGGCAAAAAAACAGAAATTCACTTTGTTTTGTAGGAAAAACACAGAAATTCCACTTATTTAGAGGCAAAAAAGCAGAAATTGCCCTTATTTTGGAGCAAAAATGAAGAAATTTCCCTTTTCTATGGCAAAAATTTATGCATTCTTCTTATTTTCGGGCAAAAAGACAGAAATTCCCCGTATTTTGGAGCAAAATTGCCGAAATTCCCCTAATTGTGGGGCAAAAAGGCAGAAATTGCCTATATGTTGGGGCAAAAAGACAGAAATTCTTCTTATTTTGGGGCAAAACTCAGAAATTCCACTTATTTTGGGGCAAAATTCCAGAAATTTCCCTTATTTTGGGGAAAAATTGCATTAATTTTTCTTATTTTGGGGCAAAATTGCAGAAATTTCACTTATTTTTGGGCAAAATTGCAGAAATTTCACTTATTTTGGGGCAAAATTGCAAATTTCACTTATTTCAGAAAAAAAAGGCAGAAATTTTTCTAATTTTTGGGGCAAAAAAGCAGAAATTCTTAATATTTTGTGGCAAAAATGTAGAAATTCCCCTTATTTTGAGGTAAACAGGCTGAAATTCCCCTTATTTGGGGGCAAAAAGGCAGAAATTTCGCTTATTTAGGGGCAAAATTGCAGAATTTTCACTAACTTCAGGGTAATAAGTCAGAGATTTTTTTATTTGGGGCCAAAAAGACAGAAATTCCCTTTGTTTTGGGGGAAAAAGACAGAAATTCCACTTATTTAGAGGTAAAAAAGCAGAAATTCCTTTTTTTTTGGAGCAAAAATGAAGAAATTTCCCTTTTTAATGGCAAAAAGGTATGCATACTTTTTATTTTCAGGCAAAAAGGCAGAAACTCCTCGTATTTTGGAGCAAAATTGCAGAAATTCCCCTAATTATGGGGCAAAAAATCAGAAATTCCCTATATGTTAGGGCAAAAAGACAGAAATGCTCTTTATTTTAGGGCAAAACTCAGAAATTCCACTTATTTTGGGGCAAAATTCCAGAAATTTCCTTTATTTTGGGGCAAAATTGCAGAAATTTCACTTATTTTGGGGCAAAAGTGCAGAAATTTCACTTATTTCAGGATAAAAAGGCAGAAATCTTCCTTATTTTGGGGCAAAAAGCAGAAATTCCTAATAATTTGTGGCAAAAATGCAGAAATTCCCCTTATTTTGAGGTAAAAAGCCTGAAATTTCCCTTATTTGGGGGCAAAAAGGCAGAAATTTCACATATTTTGGGGCAAAATTGCAGACATTTCACTTACTTTAGGGTAATAAGTCAGAATTTTTTCTTATTTTGGGTCAAAAAAGACAGAAATTCCCTTTATTTTGGGGAAAAAAGACAGAAATTCCACTATTTAGAGGCAAAAAAGCAGAAATTCCCCTTATTTTTGAGCATAAATCAAGAAATTTCCATTTTTTTATGGCAAAAAGGTATGCATTCTTCTTATTTTCTGGCAAAAAAGAAGAAATTCCTTGTATTTTGGAGCGAAATTGCAGAAATTCCCCTAATTGTGGAGCAAAAAGGCAGAAATTGCCTATATGTTGGGGCAAAAAGACAGAAATTCTCCTTATTTTGGGGCAAAACTCAGAAATTCCACTTATTTTGGGGCAAAATTCCAGAAATTTCCCTTATTTTGGGGCAAAATTGGAGAAATTTCACTTATTTTGGGGCAAAATTGCAGAAATTTCACTTATTTCAGGGAAGAAAGGCAGAAATTTTCCTAATTTTAGGGCAAAAAGGCAGAAATTCCTAATATTTTGTGGCAAAAATGCAGAAATTCCCCTTATTTTGAGGTAAAAAGGCTGAAATTCCCCTTATTTGGGGGAAAAAGGCAGAAATTTCCCTTATTTTGGGGCAAAATTGCAGAAATTTTATTTACTTCAGGGTAATAAGTCAGAATTTTTCCTTATTTTGGGGCAAAAAAGACAGGAATTCCCTTTGTTTTGGAGGAAAAAGACAGAAATTCCACTTATTTAGAGGCAAAAAAGCAGAAATTCCCCTTAATTTGTAGCAAAAAATAAGAAATTTCCATATTTAATGGCAAAAAGGTATGCATTCTTCTTATTTTCAGGCAAAAAGGGAGAAATTCCCTGTATTTTTTAGCTAAATTGCAGAAATTTCCCTAATTGTGGGGCAAAAAGGCAGAAATTCCCTATATGTTAGGGCAAAAAGGAAGAAAATCTCTTTATTTTGGGGCAAAACTCTGAAATTCCAATTAGTTTGGGGCAAAATTCCAGAAATTTCCCTTATTTTGGGGCAAAATTGCATAATTTTTTTTTATTTTGGGGCAAAATTGCAGAAATTTCACTTATTTTGTGGCAAAATTGCAGAAATTTCACTTATTTCAAGGAAAAAAGGCAGAAATTTTCCTTATTTTAGGGCAAAAATGCAGAAATTCCTAATATTTTGTGGAAAAAATGCAGAAATTCCCATTATTTTGATGGAAAAAAACCTAAATTCCCCTTATTTGGGGGCAAAAAGGCAGAAATTTTTCATATTTTGGGGCAAAATTGCAGAAATTTCACTTACTTCAGGGTAATAAGTCAGAATTTTTCCTTATTTTGGGGCAAAAAATACAGAAATTCCCTTTGTTTTTGGGGAAAAAGACAGAAATTCCACTTCTTTAGAGGCAAAAAAGCAGAAATTCCCCTTATTATGGAGCAAAAATGAAGAAATTTCCCTTTTTTATGGCAAAAAGATATGCATTCTTCTTATTTTCGGGCAAAAAGGCAGAAATTCCCCGTATTTTGGAGCTAAATTGCAGAAATTCCCCTAATGGTGGGGCAAAAAGGCAGAAATTCCCTATATGTTGGGGCAAAAAGACAGAAATTCTCTTTATTTTGGGGCAAAACTCAGAAATTCCACTTATTTTGGGGCAAAATTCCAGAAATTTCCCTTCTTTTGGGGCAAAATTGCAGAAATTTCACTTATTTTGGGGCAAAATTGCAGAAATTTGACTTATTTCAGGGAAAAAAAGCAGAAATTTTCTTATTTTGTAGCAAAAATGCAGTAATTCCTAATATTTTGTGGAAAAATGCAAAAATTCCCCTTATTTTGAGGTAAAAAGGCTGAAATTCTTCTTATTTGGGGGCAAAAAGGCAGAAATTTCCCTTCTTTTGGGGCAAAATTGCAGAAATTCCCCTAATTGTGGGGCAAAAAGTCAGAAATTCTCTATATGTAGGGGGCAAAAATACAGAAATTCTTATTTTGGGGCAAAACTCAGAAATTCCACTTATTTTGGGGCAAAACTCCCGAAATTTCCTTTATTTTGGGGCAAAATTGCAGAAATTTCCCTTATTTTGGGGCAAAATTGGAGAAATTTCACTTATTTTGGGGCAAAATTGCAGAAATTTTACTTATTTCAAGGAAAAAAGGCAGAAATTTTTCTTATTTTGGGGCAAAAAAGAAAGGAATTCCTTTTGTTTTGAGGGAAAAAGACAGAAATTCCACTTATTTAGAGGCAAAAATGCAGAATTTCCCCTTATTTTGGAGCAAAAATGAAGAAATTTCCCTTTTTTATGGCAAAAAGTTATGCATTTTTCTTATTCTCGGGCAAAAAGGCAGAAATTCCTCGTATTTTGGAGCAAAATTGCAGAAATTCCCCTAATTGTGGGGCAAAAAGGCAAAAATTCCCTATATGTTGGGGCAAAAAACCAGAAATTCTTCTTATTTTGGGGCAAAACTCAGAAATTCTACTTATTTTGGGGCAAAATTTCAGAAATTTCCCTTATTTTGGGGCAAAATTGCAGAAATTACCCTTATTTTGGGGCAAAATTCCAGCAATTTCCCTTCTTTTGGGGCAAAATTGCAGAAATTTCACTTATTTTGGGGCAAAATTGCAGAAATTTGACTTATTTCAGGGAAAAAAAGCAGAAATTTTCTTATTTTGTAGCAAAAATGCAGTAATTCCTAATATTTTGTGGCAAAAATGCAAAAATTCCCCTTATTTTGAGGTAAAAAGGCTGAAATTCGTCTTATTTGGGGGCAAAAAGGCAGAAATTTCCCTTCTTTTGGGGCAAAATTGCAGAAATTCCCCTAATTGTGGGGCAAAAAGGCAGAAATTCTCTATATGTAGGGGGCAAAAATACAGAAATTCTTATTTTGGGGCAAAACTCAGAAATTCCACTTATTTTGGGGCAAAACTCCCGAAATTTCCTTTATTTTGGGGCAAAATTGCAGAAATTTCCCTTATTTTGGGGCAAAATTGGAGAAATTTCACTTATTTTGGGGCAAAATTGCAGAAATTTTACTTATTTCAAGGAAAAAAGGCAGAAATTTTTCTTATTTTGGGTCAAAAAAGAAAGGAATTCCTTTTGTTTTGAGGGAAAAAGACAGAAATTCCACTTATTTAGAGGCAAAAAAGCAGAATTTCCCCTTATTTTGGAGCAAAAATGAAGAAATTTCCCTTTTTTATGGCAAAAAGTTATGCATTTTTCTTATTTTCGGGCAAAAAGGCAGAAATTCCCCGTATTTTGGAGCAAAATTGCAGAAATTCCCCTAATTGTGGGGCAAAAAGGACAAAATTCCCTATATGTTGGGGCAAAAAAACAGAAATTCTTCTTATTTTGGGGCAAAACTCAGAAATTCTACTTATTTTGGGGCAAAATTTCAGAAATTTCCCTTATTTTGGGGCAAAATTGCAGAAATTACCCTAATTTTGGGGCAAAATTCCAGCAATTTCCCTTCTTTTGGGGCAAAATTGCAGAAATTTCACTTATTTTGGGGCAAAATTGCAGAAATTTGACTTAATCAGAGAAAAAATGCAGAAATTTTGTTATTTTGGGGCAAAAGGCAGTAATTCCTAATCTTTTGTGGCAAAAATGCAGAAATTTTCATTATTTTGAGGTAAAAAGGCTGAAATTCCCCTTATTTGGGGGCAAAAAGGCAGAAATTTCGCTTATTTAGGGGCAAAATTGCAGAAATTTCACTTACTTCAGGGTAATAAGTCAGAATTTTTCCTTATTTTGGGGCAAAAAAGACAGGAATTCCCTTTGTTTTGGAGGAAAAAGACAGAAATTCCACTTATTTAGAGGCAAAAAAGCAGAAATTCCCTTTATTTCAGAGCAAAAATGAAGAAATTTCCCTTTTCTATGGCAAACGGTATGCATTCTTCTTATTTTCCGGCAAAAAGGCAGAAATTCCCCGTATTTTGGAGCAAAATTGCAGAAATTTCCCTAATTGTGGGGCAAAAAGGCAGAAATTGCCTAGATGTTGGGGCAAAAAGACAGAAATTCTCCTTATTTTGGGGCAAAACTCAGAAATTCCACTTATTTTGGGGCAAAATTTTAGAAATTTCTCTTATTTTGGGGCAAAATTGCAGGAATTTCACTTATTTTGGGCAAAATTCCAAAAATTTTACTTATTTCAGGGAAAAAAGGCAGAAATTTTTTTTATTTTGGGGCAAAAATTCAGAAATTTTTAATATTTTGTGTCAAAAATGCAGAAATTCCCCTTATTTTGAGGTAAAAAGGCTGAAATTCCCCTTATTTGGGGGCAAAAAGGCAGAAATTTCCTATATTTTGGGGCAAAATTGCAGAAATTTCAATTACTTCAGGGTAATAAGTCAGAATTTTTTCTTATTTTGGGGCAAAAAAAAAGAAATTCACTTTGTTTTGAAGGAAAAACACAGAAATTCCACTTATTTAGAGGCAAAAAAGCAGAAATTCCCCTTATTTTGGAGCAAAAATGAAGAAATTTCGCTTTTCTATGGCAAAAAGTTATGCATTCTTCTTATTTTCGGGCAAAAAGGCAGAAATTCTCCGTATTTTGGAGCAAAATTGCAGAAATTCCCCTAATTGTGGGGCAAAAAGGCAGAAATTGCCTATATGTTTGGGCAAAAAGTCAGAAATTCTCCTTACTTGTGGGCAAAACTTAGAAATTCCACTTATTTTGGGGCAAAATTCCAGAAATTTCCCTTATTTTGGGGCAAAATTGCATAAATTTTTCTTATTTTGGGGCAAAATTGCAGAAATTTCACTTATTTTGGGGAAAAATTGCAGAAATTTCACTTATTTTGGGGCAAAATTGCAAATTTCACTTATTTCAGGGAAAAAAGGCAGAAATTTTTCTAATTTTTTGGGCAAAATGGGAGAAATTCTTAATATTTTGTGGCAAAAGTGTAGAAATTCCCCTTATTTTGAGGTAAAAATGCTGAAATTCCCCTTATTTGGGGGCAAAAAGGCAGAAATTTCGCTTATTTTGGGGCAAAATTGCAGAATTTTCACTCACTTCAGGGTAATAAGTCAGAGATTTTTTTATTTTGGGGCCAAAAAGACAGAAATTCCCTTTGTATTGGGGGAAAAAGACAGAAATTCCACTAATTTAGAGGCAAAAAAGCAGAAATTCCCCTTTTTTGAAGCAAAAATGAAGAAATTTTTCTTTTTTATGGCAAAAAGGTATGAATACTTCTTATTTTCGGGCAAAAAGGCAGAAACTCCTCGTATTTTGGAGCAAAATTGCAGAAATTCCCCTAAATATGGGGCAAAAAGGCAGAAATTCCCTATATGTTAGGGCAAAAAGACAGAAATTCTCCTTATTTTGGGGCAAAACTCAGAAATTCCACTTATTTTGGGGCAAAATTTTAGAAATTTCTCTTATTTTGGGGCAAAATTGCAGGAATTTCACTTATTTTGGGCAAAATTCCAAAAATTTCACTTATTTCAGGGAAAAAAGGCAGAAATTTTTTTTATTTTGGGGCAAAAATTCAGAAATTTTTAATATTTTGTGTCAAAAATGCAGAAATTCCCCTTATTTTGAGGTAAAAAGGCTGAAATTCCCCTTATTTGGGGGCAAAAAGGCAGAAATTTCCTATATTTTGGGGCAAAATTGCAGAAATTTCAATTACTTCAGGGTAATAAGTCAGAATTTTTTCTTATTTTGGGGCAAAAAAAAAAGAAATTCACTTTGTTTTGAAGGAAAAACACAGAAATTCCACTTATTTAGAGGCAAAAAAGCAGAAATTCCCCTTATTTTGGAGCAAAAATGAAGAAATTTCGCTTTTCTATGGCAAAAAGTTATGCATTCTTCTTATTTTCGGGCAAAAAGGCAGAAATTCTCCGTATTTTGGAGCAAAATTGCAGAAATTCCCCTAATTGTGGGGCAAAAAGGCAGAAATTGCCTATATGTTTGGGCAAAAAGTCAGTAATTCTCCTTACTTGTGGGCAAAACTTAGAAATTCCACTTATTTTGGGGCAAAATTCCAGAAATTTCCCTTATTTTGGGGCAAAATTGCATAAATTTTTCTTATTTTGGGGCAAAATTGCAGAAATTTCACTTATTTTGGGGAAAAATTGCAGAAATTTCACTTATTTTGGGGCAAAATTGCAAATTTCACTTATTTCAGGGAAAAAAGGCAGAAATTTTTCTAATTTTTTGGGCAAAATGGGAGAAATTCTTAATATTTTGTGGCAAAAGTGTAGAAATTCCCCTTATTTTGAGGTAAAAATGCTGAAATTCCCCTTATTTGGGGGCAAAAAGGCAGAAATTTCGCTTATTTTGGGGCAAAATTGCAGAATTTTCACTCACTTCAGGGTAATAAGTCAGAGATTTTTTTATTTTGGGGCCAAAAAGACAGAAATTCCCTTTGTTTTGGGGGAAAAAGACAGAAATTCCACTAATTTAGAGGCAAAAAAGCAGAAATTCCCCTTTTTTGAAGCAAAAATGAAGAAATTTTTCTTTTTTATGGCCAAAAGGTATGAATACTTCTTATTTTCGGGCAAAAAGGCAGAAACTCCTCGTATTTTGGAGCAAAATTGCAGAAATTCCCCTAAATATGGGGCAAAAAGGCAGAAATTGCCTATATGTTAGGGCAAAAAGACAGAAATTCTCTTTATTTTGGGGCAAAACTCAGAAATTCTACTTATTTTGGGGCAAAAATTCAGAAATTTCCTTTATTTTGGGGCAAAATTGCAGAAATTATACTTATTATGGGGCAAAAGTGCAGAAATTTCACTTATTTCAGGATAAAAAGGCAGAAATTTTCCTTATTTAGGGGCAAAAAGCAGAAATTCCTAATATTTTGTGGCAAAAATGCAGAAATTCCCCTTATTTTGAGGTAAGAAGCCTGAAATTCCCCTTATTTAGGGGCAAAAAGGCAGAAATTTCCCATATTTTGGGGCAAAATTGCAGACATTTCACTTACTTCAGGGTAATAAGTCAGAATTTTTTCTTATTTTGGGTCAAAAAATACAGAAATTCCGTTTGTTTTGGGGAAAAAAGACAGAAATTCCACTTATTTAGAGGCAAAAAAGCAGAAATTCCCCTTATTTTTGAGCATAAATCAAGAAATTTCCATTTTTTATGGCAAAACGATATGCATTCTTCTTATTTTCGGGCAAAAAGGCAAAAATTCACGGTATTTTGGAGCAAAATTGCAGAAATTTGCCTAATTGTGGGGCAAAAAGGCAGAAATTGCCTATATGTTGGGGCAAAAAGACAGAAATTCTCCTTATTTTGGGGCAAAACTTAGAAATGCCACTTATTTTGGGGCAAAATTCCAGAAATTTCCCTTATTTTGGGGCAAAATTGGAGAAATTTCACTTATTTTGGGGCAAAATTGCAGAAATTTCACTTATTTCAGGAAAAAAAGGCAGTTTTCTTATTTTGAAGCAAAAAGTCAGAAATTCCTAATATTTTGTTGCAAAAATGCAGAAATTCCCCTTATTTTGAGGTAAAAAGGCTGAAATTCCCCTTATTTGGGGGAAAAAGGCAGAAATTTCCCTTATTTTGGGGCAAAATTGCAGAAATTTCACTTACTTCAGGGTAATAAGTCAGAATTTTTTTTGATTTTGGGGCAAAAAAGACAGGAATTCCCTTTGTTTTGGAGGAAATAGACAGAAATTCTACTTATTTAGAGGCAAAAAATCAGAAATTCCCCTAATTTGTAGCAAAAATTAAAAAATTTCCCTATTTTATGGCAAAAAGGTATGCATTCTTCTTATTTTCAGGCAAAAAGGCAGAAATTTTCCGTATTTTTGAGCTAAATTGCAGAAATTTCCCTAATTGTGGGGCAAAAAGGCAGAAATTCCCTATATATTAGGGCAAAAAGACATAAAATCTCCTTATTTTGGGGCAAAACTATGAAATTCCACTTAGTTTGGGGCAAAATTCCAGAAATTTCCCTTATTTTGGGGCAAAATTGCAGAAATTTTCCTTATTTTGGGTCAAAATTGCAGAAATTTCACTTATTTTGTGGCAAAATTGCTGAAATTTAACTTATTTCAAAAAAAAAGGCAGAAATTTTCCTTATTTTAGGGCAAAAATTCAAAAATTCCTAATATTTTGTGGCAAAAATGCAAAAATTCCCCTTATTTTGAGGTAAAAAGGCTGAAATTCTTCTTATTTGGGGGCAAAAAAAAAAGAAATTTCCCTTATTTTGGGGCAAAATTGCAGAAATTCCTCTAATTGTGGGGCAAAAAGGCAGAAATTCTCTATATGTTGGGGGCAAAAATACAGAAATTCTTCTTATTTTGGGGCAAAACTCAGAAATTCCACTTATTTTGGGGCAAAACTCCCGAAATTTCCTTTATTTTGGGGCAAAATTTCAGAAATTTCCCTTATTTTGGGGCAAAATTGCAGAAATTTCACTTATTTTGCAGCAAAATTGCAGAAATTTTACTTATTTCAGGGAAAAAAGGCAGAAATTTTCCTTATTTTGGGGCAAAAAAAAAAAGGAATTCCTTTTGTTTTGGGGGAAAAAGACAGAAATTCCACTTATTTAGAGGCAAAAAAGCAGAAATTCCCCTTATTTTGGAGCAAAAATGAAGAAATTTCCCTTTTTTATGGCCAAAAGTTATGCATTCTTCTTATTTTCGGGCAAAAAGGCAGAAATTCCCCGTATCTTGGAGCAAAATTGCAGAAAATCCCCTAATTGTGGGGCAAAAAGGCAGAAATTGCCTATATGTTGGGGCAAAAAGACAAAAATTCTCCTTATTTGTGGGCAAAACTCAGAAATTCCACTTATTTTGGGGCAAAATTCCAGAAATTTCCCTTATTTTGGGGCAAAATTGCATAAATTTTTCTTATTTTGGGGCAAAATTGCAGAAATTTCACTTATTCTGGGGCAAAATTGCAGAAATTTCACATATTTTGGGGTAAAATTGCAAATTTCACTTATTTCAGGGAAAAAAGGCAGAAATTTTTCTAATTTTTGGGGCAAAAAGGCAGAAATTCTTAATATATTGTGGCAAAAATGTAGAAATTCCCCTTATTTTGAGGTAAAAATGCTGAAATTCCCCTTATTTGGGAGTAAAAAGGCAGATATTTCCTATATTTTGGGGCAAAATTGCAGAAATTTTAATTACTTCAGGGTAATAAGTCAGAACTTTTCCTTATTTTGGGGCAAAAAAGACAGGAATTCCCTTTGTTTTGGAGGAAAATGACAGAAATTCCACTTATTTAGAGGCAAAAAAGCAGAAATTCCCCTTATTTTGTAGCAAAAATTAAGAAATTTCCCTATTTTATGGCAAAAAGGTATGCATTCTTCTTATTTTCAGGCAAAAAGGCAGAAATTCCCCGTATTTTTGAGCAAAATTGCAGAAATTTCCCTAATTGTGTGGCAAAAAGGCAGAAATTCCCTATATGTTAGGGCAAAAAGACAGAAAATCTCCTTATTTTGGGGCTAAACTCTGAAATTCCACTTAGTTTGGGGCAAAATTCCAGAAATTTCCCTTATTTTTGGGGCAAAATTGCAGAAATTTTCCTTATTTTGGGGCAAAATTGCAGAAATTTCACTTATTTTGTGGCAAAATTGCAGAAATTTAACTTATTTCAGGGAAAAAAGGCAGAAATTTTCCTTATTTTAGGGCAAAAATGCAAAAATTCCTAATATTTTGTGGCAAAAATGCAAAAATTCCCCTTATTTTGAGGTAAAAAGGCTGAAATTCTTCTTATTTGGGTGCAAAAAGACAGAAATTTCCCTTATTTTGGGGCAAAATTGAAGAAATTCCCTTAATTGTGGGGCAAAAAGGCAGAAATTCTCTATATGTTGGGGGCAAAAATACAGAAATTCTTCTTATTTTGGGGCAAAACTCAGAAATTCCACTTATTTTGGGGCAAAACTCCCGAAATTTCCTATATTTTGGGTCAAAATTGCAGAAATTTCCCTTATTTTGGGGCAAAATTGGAGAAATTTCACTTATTTTGGGGCAAAATTGCAGAAATTTTACTTATTTCAGAAAAAAAAGGCAGAAATTTTCTTTATTTTGGGGCAAGAAAAAAAAAGGAATTCCTTTTGTTTTGGGGGAAAAAGACAGAAATTCCACTTATTTAGAGGCAAAAAAGCAGAAATTCCCCTTATTTTGGAGCAAAAATGAAGAAATTTCCCTTTTTTATGGCAAAAAGGTATGCATTCTTCTTATTTTCGGGCAAAAAGGCAGAAATTCCCCGTATTTTGGAGCAAAATTTCAGAAATTCCCCTAATTGTGGGGCAAAAAGGCAAAAATTCCCTATATGTTGGGGCAAAAAAACAGAAATTTTCTTTATTTTGGGGCAAAACTCAGAAATTCCACTTATTTTGGGGCAAAATTCCAGAAATTTCCCTTACTTTGGGGCAAAATTGCAACAATTTCACTTATTTTGGGCAAAATTGCAGAAATTTCACTTATTTCAGGGAATAAAAGCAGAAATTTTTTTATTTTGGGGCAAAAAGGCAGAAATTCCTAATATTTTGAGGCAAAAATTCAGAAATTCCCCTTATTTTGAGGTAAAAAGGATGAAATTTCCCTTATTTGGGGGAAAAAACAGAGATTTCCCTTATTTTGGGGCAAAATTGCAGAAATTTCACTTATTTTAGGGTAATAAGACAGAAAATTTCCTTATGTTGGGGCAAAAAATACAGAAATTCCCTTTGTTTTGGGGGAAAAAGACAGAAATTCCACTTATTTAGAGGCAAAAAAGCAGAAATTCCTTTTATTTTGGAGCAAAAATGAAGAAATTTCCCTTTTTTATGGCAAAAAGGTATGCATTCTTCTTATTTTCTGGCAAAAGGCAGAAATTCTCCGTATTTTGGAGCAAAATTGCAGAAATTCCCCTAATTGTGGGGCAAAAAGGCAAAAATTCCCTATATGTTGGGGCAAAAAAACAGAAATTCTCCTTATTTTGGGGCAAAACTCAGAAATTCCACTTATTTTGGGGCAAAATTCCAGAAATTTCCCTTACTTTGGGGCAAAATTGCAAAAATTTCAATTATTTTGGGCAAAATTGCAGAAATTTCACTTATTCAGGGTTAAAAGCAGAAATTTTCTTATTTTGGGGCAAAAAGGCAGAAATTCCTAATATTTTGTGGCAAAAATGCAAAAATTCCCCTTATTTTGAGGTAAAAAGGCTGAAATTTCCCTTATTTGGGGGAAAAAAAACAGAGATTTCCCTTATTTTGGGGCAAAATTGTAGAATTTTCACTTATTTTAGGGTAATAAGTCAGAAAATTTCCTTATGTTGGGGCAAAAAATGCAGAAATTCCCTTTGTTTTGGGGGGAAAAGACAGAAATTCCACATATTAAGAGGCAAAAAAGCAGAAATTCCTTTTATTTTGGAGCAAAAATGAAGAAATTTCCCTTTTTATGGCAAAAAGGTATGCATTCTTCTTATTATCTGGCAAAAAGGCAGAAATTCCCCGTATTTTGGAGCAAAATTGCAGAAATTCCCCTAATTGTGGGGCAAAAAGGCAGAAATTCCCTATATGTTAGGGCAAAAATACAGAAATTCTCCTTATTTTGGGGCAAACTCAGAAATTCCACTTATTTTGGGGAAAAATTTCAGAAATTTCCCTTATTTTGGGGCAAAATTGCTGAAATTACCCTTATTTTGGGGCAAAATTCCAGCAATTTCCCTTCTTTTGGGGCAAAATTGCAGAAATTTTACTTATTTTGGGGCAAAATTGCAGAAATTTGACTTAATCAGAGAAAAAATGCAGAAATTTTCTTATTTTGGGGCAAAAAGGCAGTAATTCCTAATCTTTTGTGGCAAAAATGCAGAAATTCCCATTATTTTTAGGTAAAAAGGCTGAAATTCCCCTTATTTGGGGGGAAAAAAGCCGAAATTTTCATTATTTGGGGGCAAAATTGCAGAAATTCCCTTAATTGTGAGGCAAAAAGGCAGAAATTCTCTATATGTTGGGGCAAAAAGACAGAAATTCTCCTTATTTTGGGGCAAAACTAAGAAATTCCACTTATTTTGAGGCAAAATTCCAGAAATTTCCCTTATTTTGGGGCAAAATTGGAGAAATATCACTTATTTTAGGGCAAAATTGCAGAAATTTCACTTATTTCAGAAAAAAAAGGCAGAAATTTTTTTTTATATTGGGGCAAAAAAGCCAGGAATTTTCTATGTTTTGGGGGAAAAATACAGAAATTCTACTTATTTAGAGGCAAAAAAGCAGAAATTCCCCTTATTTTGGAGCAAAAATGAAGAAATTTCCCTTTTTTATGGCAAAAAGTTATGCATTCTTCTTATTTTCGGGCAAAAAGGCAGAAATTTCCCGTATTTTGGAGCAAAATTGCAGAAATTCCCCTACTTGTGGGGCAAAAAGGCAGAAATTCTCTATACGTTGGGGCAAAAAACAGAAATTCTCCTTATTTTAGGGCAAAACTCAGAAATTCCACTTATTTTGGGGCAAAATTCCAGAAATTTCACTTATTTTGGGGCAAAATTGCAGAAATTTCACTTATTTTGGGGCAAAATTGCAGAAATTTCACTTATTTTGGGGCAAAATTGCAAATTTCACTTATTTCAGGGAAAAGAGGCAGAAATTTTTCAAATTTTTGGGGCAAAAAGGCAGAAATTCTTAAATTTTGTGTCAAAAATGTAGAAATTCCCCTTATTTTGAGGAAAAAAGGCTGAAATTCACCTTATTTGGGGGCAAAAAGGCAGAAATTTCGCTTATTTAGGGGCAAAATTGCAGAATTTTCACTTATTTCAGGGTAATAAGTCAGAATTTTTTCTTATTTTGGGTCAAAAAAGACAGAAATTCCCTATGTTTTGGGGAAAAAAACAGAAATTCCACTTATTTAGAGGCAAAAAAGCAGAAATTCCCCTTGTTTTGGAGCAAAAATCAAGAAATTTCCATTTTTTATGGCAAAAAGGTATGCATTCTTCTTATTTTCGGGCAAAAAAGAAGAAATTCCCCGTATTTTGGAACAAAATTGCAGAAATTCCCCTAATTGTGGGGCAAAAAGGCAGAAATTGCCTATATGTTGAGGCAAAAAGACAGAAATTCTCCTTATTTTGGGGCAAAACTCAGAAATTCCACTTATTTTGGGGCAAAATTCCAGAAATTTCTCTTCTTTTGAGGCAAAATTGCAGAAATTTCACTTATTTTGGGGCAAAAATGCAGAAATTTGACTTATTTCAGGGAAAAAAAGCAGAAATTTTCTTATTTTGTAGCAAAAAGGCAGTAATTCCTAATATTTTGTGGCAAAAATGCAGAAATTCCCCTTATTTTGAGATAAAAAGGCTGAAATTCCCCTTATTTGGGGCAAAAAGGCAGAAATTTTTCATATTTTGGGGCAAAATTGCAGAAATTTCACTTACTTCAGGGTAAAAAGTCAGAATTTTTCCTCATTTTGGGGCCAAAAATACAGAAATTCCCTTTGTTTTGGGGGAAAAAGACAGAAATTCCACTTATTTAGAGGCAAATAAACAGAAATTCCCCTTATTATGGAGCAAAAATGAAGAAATTTCCCTTTTTTATGGCAAAAAGATATGCATTCTTCTTATTTTCGAGCAAAAAGGCAGAAATTCCCCGTATTTTGGAGCTAAGTTGAAGAAATTCCCCTAATTGTGGGGCAAAAAGGCAGAAATTTTCTATATGTTGGGGCAAAAAGACAGAAATTCTCCTTATTTTGGGGCAAAACTCAGAAATTCCACTTATTTTGGGGAAAAATTCCAGAAATTTCCATTCTTTTGAGGCAAAATTGCAGAAATTTCACTTATTTTGGGGCAAAATTGCAGAAATTTGACTTATTTCAGGGAAAAAAAGCAGAAATTTTCTTATTTTGTAGCAAAAAGGCAGTAATTCCTAATATTTTGTGGCAAAAATGCAGAAATTCCCCTTATTTTGAGGTAAAAAGGCTGAAATTCTTCTTATTTGGGGGCAAAAAGGCAGAAATTTCCCTTATTTTGGGGCAAAACTCAGAAATTCCACTTATTTTGGGGCAAAATTCCAGAAATTTTCCTTATTTTGAGGCAAAATTGCAGAATTTCACTTATTTTGGGGCAAAATTGCAGAAATTTCACTTATTTCATGGATAAAAAGCAGAAGTTTTCTTATTTTGAAGCAAAAATCCAGAAATTCCTAATATTTTGTGGCAAAAATGCAGAAATTCCCCTTATTTTGAGGTAAAAAGGCTGAAATTCCCCCTATTTGGGGGAAAAAGGCAGAAATTTCCCTTATTTTGGGGCAAAATTGCAGAAATTTCACTTACTTCAGGAAATAAGTCAGAATTTTTCCTTATTTTGGGGCAAAAAAGACAGGAATTCCCTTTGTTTTGGAGGAAAAAGACAGAAATTCCACTTATTTAGAGGCAAAAAAGCAGAAATTCCCCTTATTTTATAGCAAAAATTAAGAAATTTCCCTATTTTATGGCAAAAAGTTATGCATTCTTCCTATTTTCAGGCAAAAACAGATATTCCACGTATTTTGGAGCAAAATTGCAGAAATTTCCCTAATTATGGGGCAAAAAGGCAGAAATTCTCCTTATTTTGGGGCAAAACTCTGAAATTCCACTTAGTTTGGGGCAAAATTCCAGAAATTTCCATTTATTGAGACAAAATTGCAGAAATTTCACTTATTTTGGGGCAAAATTGCAGAAATTTCACTTATTTTGTGGCAAAATTGCAGAAATTTCACTTATTTCAGGGAAGAAAGGCAGAAATTTTCCTTATTTTAGGGCAAAAATGCAGAAATTCCTAAATTTTGTGGCAAAAATGCAGAAATTCCCATTATTTTGAGATAAAAAGGCTGAAATTCCCCTTATTTGGGGGCAAAAAAGCAGAAATTTTTCATATTTTGGGGCAAAATTTCAGAAATTTCACTTACTTCAGGGTAATAAGTCAGAATTTTTCCTTATTTTGGGGCAAAAAATACAGAAATTCCCTTTGTTATGGAGGAAAAAGACAGAAATTCCACTTATTTAGAGGCAAAAAGCAGAAATTCCTTTTATTTTGGGGCAAAATTCCAGAAATTTCCCTTCTTTTGGGGCAAAATTGCAGAAATTTCACTTATTTTGGGGCAAAATTGCAGAAATTTGACTTAATCAGAGAAAAAAGGCAGAAATTTTCTTATTTTGGGGCAAATAGGCAGTAATTCCTAATCTTTTTTATTCCCCTTATTTTGTGATAAAAAGGCTGAAATTCCCCTTATTTGGGGGCAAAAATGCAGAAATTTTTCTTATTTTGTGGCAAAATTGCAGAAATTCCCTTAATTGTGAGGCAAAAAGGCAGAAATTCTCTATATGTTGGGGCAAAAATACAGAAATTCTCCTTATTTTGGGGCAAAACTAAGAAATTCCACTTATTTTGGGGCAAAATTCCAGAAATTTCCCTAATTTTGGGGCAAAATTGAAGAAATTTCCCTTATTTTGTGGCAAAATTGGAGAAATTTCAATTATTTTGGGGCAAAATTGCAAAAATTTCACTTATTTCAGGGAAAAAAGGCAGAAATTTTGTTTATATTGGGGCAAAAAAGACAGGAATTTTCTATGTTTTGGGGGAAAAAGACAGAAATTCCACTTATTTAGAGGCAAAAAAGCAGAAATTCCCCTTATTTTGGAGCAAAAATGAATAAATTTCCATTTTTTATGGCAAAAAGGTATGCATTCTTCTTATTTTCCGGCAAAAGGCAGAAATTCCCCGTATTTTGGATCAAAATTGCAGAAATTCCCCAAGTTGTGGGGCAAAAAGGCAGAAATTCTCTATATGTTGGGGCAAAAAGACAGAAATTCTCCTTATTTTGGGGCTAAACTCAGAAATTCCACTTATTTTGGGGCAAATTTCCAAAAATTTCCCTTCTTTTGGCGCAAAATTGCAGAAATTTCACTTATTTTGGGGCAAAATTGCAGAAATTTCACTTATTTTGGGGCAAAATTGCAAATTTCACTTATTTCAGGGAAAAAGGCAGAAATTTTTCTAATTTTTGGGGCAAAAAGGCAGAAATTCTTAATATTTTGTGACAAAAATGTAGAAATTCCCCTTATTTTGAGGTAAAAAGGCTGAAATTCCCCTTATTTGGGGGCAAAAAGGCAAAAATTTCGCTTATTTATGGGAAAAATTGCAGAATTTTCACTTACTTCAGGGTAATAAGTCAGAGTTTTTTTTTATTTTGTGGCCAAAAAGACAGAAATTCCCTTTGTTTTGGGGGAAAAAGACAGAAATTCCACTTATTTAGAGGCAAAAAAGCAGAAATTCCCCTTTTTTATAGCAAAAATGAAGAAATTTTTCTTTTTTATGGCAAAAAGGTATGCATACTTCTTATTTTCGGGCAAAAAGGCAGAAACTCCTCATATTTTGGAACAAAATTGATGAAATTCCCCTAAATATGGGACAAAAAGGAAGAAATTCCCTATATGTTAGGGCAAAAAGACAGAAATTCTCTTTATTTTGGGGCAAAACTCAGAAATTCCACTTATTTTGGGGCAAAATTCCAGAAATTTCCCTTATTTTGGGGCAAAATTGCAGAAATTTCACTTATTTGGGGGAAAAATTGCAGAAATTTCACTTATTTCAGTATAAAAAGGCAGAAATTTTTCTTATTTTGGGGCAAAAAGCAGAAATTCCTAATATTTTGTGGAAAAAATGCAGAAATTCCTCTTAATTTGAGGCAAAAAGCCTGAAATTTCCCTTATTTGGGGGCAAAAAGGCAGAAATTTCCCATATTTTGGGGCAAAATTGCAGAAATTTCACTTACTAAAGGGTAATAAGTCAGAATTTTTCCTTATTTTGGGGCAAAAAATACAGAAATTCCCTTTGTTTTGAAGGAAAAAGTCAGAAATTCCACTTATTTAGAGGCAAAAAAGCAGAAATTCCCCTTATTTTGGAGCAAAAATGAAGAAATTTCCCTATTTTATGGCAAAAAATATGCATTCTTCTAATTTTCAGGCAAAAAGGCAGAAATTCCCCGTATTTTGGAGCAAAATTGCAGAAATTTCCCTAATTGTGGGGCAAAAAGGCAGAAATTCCATATATGTTAGGGCAATAAGACAGAAATTCTCCTTATTTTGGGGCAAAATTCTGAAATTCCACTTAGTTTGGGGCAAAATTCCAGAAATTTCCCTTATTTTGGGGCAAAATTGCAGAAATTTCTTTTATTTTGGGGCAAAATTGCAGAAATTTCAATTATTTTGTGGCAAAATTGCAGAAATTTCACTTATTTCAGGGAAAAAAGGCAGAAATTTTTGTTATTTTAGGGCAAAAATGCAGAAATTCCTAATATTTTGTGGCAAAAATGCAGAAATTCCCATTATTTTGAGATAAAAAGGCTGAAATTCACCTTATTTCGGGGCAAAAAGGCAGAAATTTTTCATATTTTGGGGCAAAATTGCAGAAATTTCACTTACTTCAGGGTAATAAGTCAGAATTTTTCCTTATTTTGGGGCAAAAAATACAGAAATTCCCTTTGTTTTGGGGTAAAAAGACAGAAATTCCACTTATTTAGAGGCAAAAAAGCAGAAATTCCCCTTATTATGGAGCAAAAATGAAGAAATTTCCATTTTTTATGGCAAAAAGATATGCATTCTTCTTATTTTCGGGCAAAAAGGCAGAAATTCCCCGTATTTTCGAGCTAAATTGCAGAAATTCCCCTAATTGTGGGGCAAAAAGGCAGAAATTCCCTATATGTTGGGGCAAAAAGACAGAAATTCTCCTTATTTTGGGGCAAAACTCAGAAATTCCACTTATTTTGGGACAAAATTCCAGAAATTTCCCTTCTTTTGAGGCAAAATTGCAGAAATTTCACTTATTTTGGGGCAAAATTGCAGAAATTTGACTTATTTCAGGGAAAAAAGCAGAAATTTTCTTATTTTGTAGCAAAAAGGCAGTAATTCCTAATATTTTGTGGCAAAAATGCAGAAATTCTCCTTATTTTGAGATAAAAAGGCTGAAATTCCCCTTATTTGGGGGCAAAAAGGCAGAAATTTTTCATATTTTGGGGCAAAATTGCAGAAATTTCACTTACTTCAGGGTAATAAGTCAGAATTTTTCCTCATTTTGGGGCCAAAAATACAGAAATTCCCTTTGCTTTGGGGGAAAAAGACAGAAATTCCACTTATTTAGAGGCAAATAAACAGAAATTCCCCTTATTATGGAGCAAAAATGAAGAAATTTCCCTTTTTTATGGCAAAAAGATATGCATTCTTCTTATTTTCGAGCAAAAAGGCAGAAATTCCCCGTATTTTGGAGCTAAGTTGAAGAAATTCCCCTAATTGTGGGGCAAAAAGGCAGAAATTTTCTATATGTTGGGGCAAAAAGACAGAAATTCTCCTTATTTTGGGGCAAAACTCAGAAATTCCACTTATTTTGGGGAAAAATTCCAGAAATTTCCATTCTTTTGAGGCAAAATTGCAGAAATTTCACTTATTTTGGGGCAAAATTGCAGAAATTTGACTTATTTCAGGGAAAAAAAGCAGAAATTTTCTTATTTTGTAGCAAAAAGGCAGTAATTCCTAATATTTTGTGGCAAAAATGCAGAAATTCCCCTTATTTTGAGGTAAAAAGGCTGAAATTCTTCTTATTTGGGGGCAAAAAGGCAGAAATTTCCCTTATTTTGGGGCAAAACTCAGAAATTCCACTTATTTTGGGGCAAAATTCCAGAAATTTTCCTTATTTTGAGGCAAAATTGCAGAATTTCACTTATTTTGGGGCAAAATTGCAGAAATTTCACTTATTTCATGGATAAAAAGCAGAAGTTTTCTTATTTTGAAGCAAAAATCCAGAAATTCCTAATATTTTGTGGCAAAAATGCAGAAATTCCCCTTATTTTGAGGTAAAAAGGCTGAAATTCCCCCTATTTGGGGGAAAAAGGCAGAAATTTCCCTTATTTTGGGGCAAAATTGCAGAAATATCACTTACTTCAGGAAATATGTCAGAATTTTTCCTTATTTTGGGGCAAAAAAGACAGGAATTCCCTTTGTTTTGGAGGAAAAAGACAGAAATTCCACTTATTTAGAGGCAAAAAAGCAGAAATTCCCCTTATTTTATAGCAAAAATTAAGAAATTTCCCTATTTTATGGCAAAAAGTTATGCATTCTTCCTATTTTCAGGCAAAAACAGATATTCCACGTATTTTGGAGCAAAATTGCAGAAATTTCCCTAATTATGGGGCAAAAAGGCAGAAATTCTCCTTATTTTGGGGCAAAACTCTGAAATTCCACTTAGTTTGGGGCAAAATTCCAGAAATTTCCATTTATTGAGACAAAATTGCAGAAATTTCACTTATTTTGGGGCAAAATTGCAGAAATTTCACTTATTTTGTGGCAAAATTGCAGAAATTTCACTTATTTCAGGGAAGAAAGGCAGAAATTTTCCTTATTTTAGGGCAAAAATGCAGAAATTCCTAAATTTTGTGGCAAAAATGCAGAAATTCCCATTATTTTGAGATAAAAAGGCTGAAATTCCCCTTATTTGGGGGCAAAAAAGCAGAAATTTTTCATATTTTGGGGCAAAATTGCAGAAATTTCACTTACTTCAGGGTAATAAGTCAGAATTTTTCCTTATTTTGGGGCAAAAAATACAGAAATTCCCTTTGTTATGGAGGAAAAAGACAGAAATTCCACTTATTTAGAGGCAAAAAGCAGAAATTCCTTTTATTTTGGGGCAAAATTCCAGAAATTTCCCTTCTTTTGGGGCAAAATTGCAGAAATTTCACTTATTTTGGGGCAAAATTGCAGAAATTTGACTTAATCAGAGAAAAAAGGCAGAAATTTTCTTATTTTGGGGCAAATAGGCAGTAATTCCTAATCTTTTTTATTCCCCTTATTTTGTGATAAAAAGGCTGAAATTCCCCTTATTTGGGGGCAAAAATGCAGAAATTTTTCTTATTTTGTGGCAAAATTGCAGAAATTCCCTTAATTGTGAGGCAAAAAGGCAGAAATTCTCTATATGTTGGGGCAAAAATACAGAAATTCTCCTTATTTTGGGGCAAAACTAAGAAATTCCACTTATTTTGGGGCAAAATTCCAGAAATTTCCCTAATTTTGGGGCAAAATTGAAGAAATTTCCCTTATTTTGTGGCAAAATTGGAGAAATTTCAATTATTTTGGGGCAAAATTGCAAAAATTTCACTTATTTCACGGAAAAAAGGCAGAAATTTTGTTTATATTGGGGCAAAAAAGACAGGAATTTTCTATGTTTTGGGGGAAAAAGACAGAAATTCCACTTATTTAGAGGCAAAAAAGCAGAAATTCCCCTTATTTTGGAGCAAAAATGAATAAATTTCCATTTTTTATGGCAAAAAGGTATGCATTCTTCTTATTTTCCGGCAAAAGGCAGAAATTCCCCGTATTTTGGATCAAAATTGCAGAAATTCCCCAAGTTGTGGGGCAAAAAGGCAGAAATTCTCTATATGTTGGGGCAAAAAGACAGAAATTCTCCTTATTTTGGGGCTAAACTCAGAAATTCCACTTATTTTGGGGCAAATTTCCAAAAATTTCCCTTCTTTTGGCGCAAAATTGCAGAAATTTCACTTATTTTGGGGCAAAATTGCAGAAATTTCACTTATTTTGGGGCAAAATTGCAAATTTCACTTATTTCAGGGAAAAAGGCAGAAATTTTTCTAATTTTTGGGGCAAAAAGGCAGAAATTCTTAATATTTTGTGACAAAAATGTAGAAATTCCCCTTATTTTGAGGTAAAAAGGCTGAAATTCCCCTTATTTGGGGGCAAAAAGGCAAAAATTTCGCTTATTTATGGGAAAAATTGCAGAATTTTCACTTACTTCAGGGTAATAAGTCAGAGTTTTTTTTTATTTTGTGGCCAAAAAGACAGAAATTCCCTTTGTTTTGGGGGAAAAAGACAGAAATTCCACTTATTTAGAGGCAAAAAAGAAGAAATTCCCCTTTTTTATAGCAAAAATGAAGAAATTTTTCTTTTTTATGGCAAAAAGGTATGCATACTTCTTATTTTCGGGCAAAAAGGCAGAAACTCCTCATATTTTGGAACAAAATTGATGAAATTCCCCTAAATATGGGACAAAAAGGAAGAAATTCCCTATATGTTAGGGCAAAAAGACAGAAATTCTCTTTATTTTGGGGCAAAACTCAGAAATTCCACTTATTTTGGGGCAAAATTCCAGAAATTTCCCTTATTTTGGGGCAAAATTGCAGAAATTTCACTTATTTGGGGGAAAAATTGCAGAAATTTCACTTATTTCAGTATAAAAAGGCAGAAATTTTTCTTATTTTGGGGCAAAAAGCAGAAATTCCTAATATTTTGTGGAAAAAATGCAGAAATTCCTCTTAATTTGAGGCAAAAAGCCTGAAATTTCCCTTATTTGGGGGCAAAAAGGCAGAAATTTCCCATATTTTGGGGCAAAATTGCAGAAATTTCACTTACTTCAGGGTAATAAGTCAGAATTTTTCCTTATTTTGGGGCAAAAAATACAGAAATTCCCTTTGTTTTGAAGGAAAAAGTCAGAAATTCCACTTATTTAGAGGCAAAAAAGCAGAAATTCCCCTTATTTTGGAGCAAAAATGAAGAAATTTCCCTATTTTATGGCAAAAAAATATGCATTCTTCTAATTTTCAGGCAAAAAGGCAGAAATTCCCCGTATTTTGGAGCAAAATTGCAGAAATTTCCCTAATTGTGGGGCAAAAAGGCAGAAATTCCATATATGTTAGGGCAATAAGACAGAAATTCTCCTTATTTTGGGGCAAAATTCTGAAATTCCACTTAGTTTGGGGCAAAATTCCAGAAATTTCCCTTATTTTGGGGCAAAATTGCAGAAATTTCTTTTATTTTGGGGCAAAATTGCAGAAATTTCAATTATTTTGTGGCAAAATTGCAGAAATTTCACTTATTTCAGGGAAAAAAGGCAGAAATTTTTGTTATTTTAGGGCAAAAATGCAGAAATTCCTAATATTTTGTGGCAAAAATGCAGAAATTCCCATTATTTTGAGATAAAAAGGCTGAAATTCACCTTATTTCGGGGCAAAAAGGCAGAAATTTTTCATATTTTGGGGCAAAATTGCAGAAATTTCACTTACTTCAGGGTAATAAGTCAGAATTTTTCCTTATTTTGGGGCAAAAAATACAGAAATTCCCTTTGTTTTGGGGGAAAAAGACAGAAATTCCACTTATTTAGAGGCAAAAAAGCAGAAATTCCCCTTATTATGGAGCAAAAATGAAGAAATTTCCATTTTTTATGGCAAAAAGATATGCATTCTTCTTATTTTCGGGCAAAAAGGCAGAAATTCCCCGTATTTTCGAGCTAAATTGCAGAAATTCCCCTAATTGTGGGGCAAAAAGGCAGAAATTCCCTATATGTTGGGGCAAAAAGACAGAAATTCTCCTTATTTTGGGGCAAAACTCAGAAATTCCACTTATTTTGGGACAAAATTCCAGAAATTTCCCTTCTTTTGAGGCAAAATTGCAGAAATTTCACTTATTTTGGGGCAAAATTGCAGAAATTTGACTTATTTCAGGGAAAAAAGCAGAAATTTTCTTATTTTGTAGCAAAAAGGCAGTAATTCCTAATATTTTGTGGCAAAAATGCAGAAATTCTCCTTATTTTGAGATAAAAAGGCTGAAATTCCCCTTATTTGGGGGCAAAAAGGCAGAAATTTTTCATATTTTGGGGCAAAATTGCAAAAATTTCACTTACTTCAGGGTAATAAGTCAGAATTTTTCCTCATTTTGGGGCCAAAAATACAGAAATTCCCTTTGCTTTGGGGGAAAAAGACAGAAATTCCACTTATTTAGAGGCAAATAAACAGAAATTCCCCTTATTATGGAGCAAAAATGAAGAAATTTCCCTTTTTTATGGCAAAAAGATATGCATTCTTCTTATTTTCGAGCAAAAAGGCAGAAATTCCCCGTATTTTGGAGCTAAGTTGAAGAAATTCCCCTAATTGTGGGGCAAAAAGGCAGAAATTTTCTATATGTTGGGGCAAAAAGACAGAAATTCTCCTTATTTTGGGGCAAAACTCAGAAATTCCACTTATTTTGGGGAAAAATTCCAGAAATTTCCATTCTTTTGAGGCAAAATTGCAGAAATTTCACTTATTTTGGGGCAAAATTGCAGAAATTTGACTTATTTCAGGGAAAAAAAGCAGAAATTTTCTTATTTTGTAGCAAAAAGGCAGTAATTCCTAATATTTTGTGGCAAAAATGCAGAAATTCCCCTTATTTTGAGGTAAAAAGGCTGAAATTCTTCTTATTTGGGGGCAAAAAGGCAGAAATTTCCCTTATTTTGGGGCAAAACTCAGAAATTCCACTTATTTTGGGGCAAAATTCCAGAAATTTTCCTTATTTTGAGGCAAAATTGCAGAATTTCACTTATTTTGGGGCAAAATTGCAGAAATTTCACTTATTTCATGGATAAAAAGCAGAAGTTTTCTTATTTTGAAGCAAAAATCCAGAAATTCCTAATATTTTGTGGCAAAAATGCAGAAATTCCCCTTATTTTGAGGTAAAAAGGCTGAAATTCCCCCTATTTGGGGGAAAAAGGCAGAAATTTCCCTTATTTTGGGGCAAAATTGCAGAAATATCACTTACTTCAGGAAATATGTCAGAATTTTTCCTTATTTTGGGGCAAAAAAGACAGGAATTCCCTTTGTTTTGGAGGAAAAAGACAGAAATTCCACTTATTTAGAGGCAAAAAAGCAGAAATTCCCCTTATTTTATAGCAAAAATTAAGAAATTTCCCTATTTTATGGCAAAAAGTTATGCATTCTTCCTATTTTCAGGCAAAAACAGATATTCCACGTATTTTGGAGCAAAATTGCAGAAATTTCCCTAATTATGGGGCAAAAAGGCAGAAATTCTCCTTATTTTGGGGCAAAACTCTGAAATTCCACTTAGTTTGGGGCAAAATTCCAGAAATTTCCATTTATTGAGACAAAATTGCAGAAATTTCACTTATTTTGGGGCAAAATTGCAGAAATTTCACTTATTTTGTGGCAAAATTGCAGAAATTTCACTTATTTCAGGGAAGAAAGGCAGAAATTTTCCTTATTTTAGGGCAAAAATGCAGAAATTCCTAAATTTTGTGGCAAAAATGCAGAAATTCCCATTATTTTGAGATAAAAAGGCTGAAATTCCCCTTATTTGGGGGCAAAAAAGCAGAAATTTTTCATATTTTGGGGCAAAATTGCAGAAATTTCACTTACTTCAGGGTAATAAGTCAGAATTTTTCCTTATTTTGGGGCAAAAAATACAGAAATTCCCTTTGTTATGGAGGAAAAAGACAGAAATTCCACTTATTTAGAGGCAAAAAGCAGAAATTCCTTTTATTTTGGGGCAAAATTCCAGAAATTTCCCTTCTTTTGGGGCAAAATTGCAGAAATTTCACTTATTTTGGGGCAAAATTGCAGAAATTTGACTTAATCAGAGAAAAAAGGCAGAAATTTTCTTATTTTGGGGCAAATAGGCAGTAATTCCTAATCTTTTTTATTCCCCTTATTTTGTGATAAAAAGGCTGAAATTCCCCTTATTTGGGGGCAAAAATGCAGAAATTTTTCTTATTTTGTGGCAAAATTGCAGAAATTCCCTTAATTGTGAGGCAAAAAGGCAGAAATTCTCTATATGTTGGGGCAAAAATACAGAAATTCTCCTTATTTTGGGGCAAAACTAAGAAATTCCACTTATTTTGGGGCAAAATTCCAGAAATTTCCCTAATTTTGGGGCAAAATTGAAGAAATTTCCCTTATTTTGTGGCAAAATTGGAGAAATTTCAATTATTTTGGGGCAAAATTGCAAAAATTTCACTTATTTCAGGGAAAAAAGGCAGAAATTTTGTTTATATTGGGGCAAAAAAGACAGGAATTTTCTATGTTTTGGGGGGAAAAGACAGAAATTCCACTTATTTAGAGGCAAAAAAGCAGAAATTCCCCTTATTTTGGAGCAAAAATGAATAAATTTCCATTTTTTATGGCAAAAAGGTATGCATTCTTCTTATTTTCCGGCAAAAGGCAGAAATTCCCCGTATTTTGGATCAAAATTTCAGAAATTCCCCAAGTTGTGGGGCAAAAAGGCAGAAATTCTCTATATGTTGGGGCAAAAAGACAGAAATTCTCCTTATTTTGGGGCTAAACTCAGAAATTCCACTTATTTTGGGGCAAATTTCCAAAAATTTCCCTTCTTTTGGCGCAAAATTGCAGAAATTTCACTTATTTTGGGGCAAAATTGCAGAAATTTCACTTATTTTGGGGCAAAATTGCAAATTTCACTTATTTCAGGGAAAAATGCAGAAATTTTTCTAATTTTTGGGGCAAAAAGGCAGAAATTCTTAATATTTTGTGACAAAAATGTAGAAATTCCCCTTATTTTGAGGTAAAAAGGCTGAAATTCCCCTTATTTGGGGGCAAAAAGGCAAAAATTTCGCTTATTTATGGGAAAAATTGCAGAATTTTCACTTACTTCAGGGTAATAAGTCAGAGTTTTTTTTTATTTTGTGGCCAAAAAGACAGAAATTCCCTTTGTTTTGGGGGAAAAAGACAGAAATTCCACTTATTTAGAGGCAAAAAAGCAGAAATTCCCCTTTTTTATAGCAAAAATGAAGAAATTTTTCTTTTTTATGGCAAAAAGGTATGCATACTTCTTATTTTCGGGCAAAAAGGCAGAAACTCCTCGTATTTTGGAACAAAATTGATGAAATTCCCCTAAATATGGGACAAAAAGGAAGAAATTCCCTATATGTTAGGGCAAAAAGACAGAAATTCTCTTTATTTTGGGGCAAAACTCAGAAATTCCACTTATTTTGGGGCAAAATTCCAGAAATTTCCCTTATTTTGGGGCAAAATTGCAGAAATTTCACTTATTTGGGGGAAAAATTGCAGAAATTTCACTTATTTCAGTATAAAAAGGCAGAAATTTTTCTTATTTTGGGGCAAAAAGCAGAAATTCCTAATATTTTGTGGAAAAAATGCAGAAATTCCTCTTAATTTGAGGCAAAAAGCCTGAAATTTCCCTTATTTGGGGGCAAAAAGGCAGAAATTTCCCATATTTTGGGGCAAAATTGCAGAAATTTCACTTACTTCAGGGTAATAAGTCAGAATTTTTCCTTATTTTGGGGCAAAAAATACAGAAATTCCCTTTGTTTTGAAGGAAAAAGTCAGAAATTCCACTTATTTAGAGGCAAAAAAGCAGAAATTCCCCTTATTTTGGAGCAAAAATGAAGAAATTTCTCTATTTTATGGCAAAAAAATATGCATTCTTCTTATTTTCGGGCAAAAAGGCAGAAATTCCCCGTATTTTCGAGCTAAATTGCAGAAATTCCCCTAATTGTGGGGCAAAAAGGCAGAAATTCCCTATATGTTGGGGCAAAAAGACAGAAATTCTCCTTATTTTGGGGCAAAACTCAGAAATTCCACTTATTTTGGGACAAAATTCCAGAAATTTCCCTTCTTTTGAGGCAAAATTGCAGAAATTTCACTTATTTTGGGGCAAAATTGCAGAAATTTGACTTATTTCAGGGAAAAAAGCAGAAATTTTCTTATTTTGTAGCAAAAAGGCAGTAATTCCTAATATTTTGTGGCAAAAATGCAGAAATTCCCCTTATTTTGAGATAAAAAGGCTGAAATTCCCCTTATTTGGGGGCAAAAAGGCAGAAATTTTTCATATTTTGGGGCAAAATTGCAGAAATTTCACTTACTTCAGGGTAATAAGTCAGAATTTTTCCTCATTTTTGGGCCAAAAATACAGAAATTCCCTTTGCTTTGGGGGAAAAAGACAGAAATTCCATTTATTTAGAGGCAAATAAGCAGAAATTCCCCTTATTATGGAGCAAAAATGAAGAAATTTCCCTTTTTTATGGCAAAAAGATATGCATTCTTCTTATTCTCGGGCAAAAAGGCAGAAATTCCCCGTATTTTGGAGCTAAGTTGCAGAAATTCCCCTAATTGTGGGGCAAAAAGGCAGAAATTTTCTATATGTTGGGGCAAAAAGACCGAAATTCTCCTTATTTTGGGGCAAAACTCAGAAATTCCACTTATTTTGGGGCAAAATTCCAGAAATTTCCATTCTTTTGAGGCAAAATTGCAGAAATTTCACTTATTTTGGGGCAAAATTGCAGAAATTTGACTTATTTCAGGGAAAAAAAGCAGAAATTTTCTTATTTTGTAGCAAAAAGGCAGTAATTCCTGATATTTTGTGGCAAAAATGCAAAAATTCCCCTTATTTTGAGGTAAAAAGGCTGAAATTCTTCTTATTTGGGGGCAAAAAGGCAGAAATTTCCCTTATTTTGGGGCAAAACTCAGAAATTCCACTTATTTTGGGGCAAAATTCCAGAAATTTTCCTTATTTTGAGGCAAAATTGCAGAATTTCACTTATTTTGGGGCAAAATTGCAGAAATTTCACTTATTTCAGGGAAAAAAATCAGAAGTTTTCTTATTTTGAAGCAAAAAACCAGAAATTCCTAATATTTTGTGGCAAAAATGCAGAAATTGCCCTTATTTTGAGGTAAAAAGGCTGAAATTCCCCTATTTGGGGGAAAAAGGCAGAAATTTCCCTTATTTTGGGGCAAAATTGCAGAAATTTCACTTACTTCAGGGTAATAAGTCAGAATTTTTCCTTATTTGGGGCAAAAAAGACAGGAATTCCCTTTGTTTTGGAGGAAAAAGACAGAAATTCCACTTATTTAGAGGCAAAAAAGCAGAAATTCCCCTTATTTTATAGCAAAAATTAAGAAATTTCCCTATTTTATGGCAAAAAGTTATGCATTCTTCCTATTTTCAGGCAAAAACAGAAATTCCACGTATTTTGGAGCAAAATTGCAGAAATTTCCCTAATTATGGGGCAAAAAGGCAGAAATTCTCCTTATTTTGGGGCAAAACTCTGAAATTCCACGTAGTTTGGGGCAAAATTCCAGAAATTTCCCTTATTTTGAGGCAAAATTGCAGAAATTTCACTTTTTTTGGGCCAAAACTGCAGAAATTTCACTTATTTTGTGGCAAAATTGCAGAAATTTCACTTATTTAAGGGAAAAAAGCCAGAAATTTTCCTTATTTTAGGGCAAAAATGCAGAAATTCCTAATATTCTGTGGCAAAAATGCAGAAATCCCCATTATTTTGAGATAAAAAAGCTGAAATTCCCCTTATTTGGGGCCAAAAGGCAGAAATTTTTCATATTTTGGGGCAAAAAAGCAGAAATTCCCCTTTTTTGGAGCAAAAATGAAGAAATTTTTCTTTTTTATGGCAAAAAGGTATGCATACTTCTTATTTTCGGGCAAAAAGGCAGAAACTCCTCGTATTTTGGAACAAAATTGATGAAATTCCCCTACATATGGGACAAAAAGGAAGAAATTCCCTATATGTTAGGGCAAAAAGACAGAAATTCTCTTTATTTTGGGGCAAAACTCAGGAATTCCACTTATTTTGGGGCAAAATTCCAGAAATTTCCCTTATTTTGGGGCAAAATTGCAGAAATTTCACTTATTTGGGGGCAAAATTGCAGAAATTTCACTTATTTCAGTATAAAAAGGCAGAAATTTTCCTTATTTTGGAGCAAAAAGCAGAAATTCCTAATATTTTGTGGAAAAAATGCAGAAATTCCCCTTATTTTGAGGCAAAAAGCCTGAAATTCCCCTTATTTGGGGGAAAAAAGGCAGAAATTTCCCATATTTTGGGGCAAAATTGCAGAAATTTCAATTACTTCAGGGTAATAAGTCAGAATTTTTCCTTATTTTGGGGCAAAAAATACAGAAATTCCCTTTGTTTTGAAGGAAAAAGTCAGAAATTCCACTTATTTAGAGGCAAAAAAGCAGAAATTCCCCTTATTTTGGAGCAAAAATGAAGAAATTTCCCTATTTTATGGCAAAAAAATATGCATTCTTCTAATTTTCAGGCAAAAAGGCAGAAATTCCCCGTATTTTGGAACAAAATTGCAGAAATTTCCCTAATTTTGGGGCAAAAAGGCAGAAATTCCATATATGTTAGGGCAAAAAGACAGAAATTCTCCTTATTTTGGGGCAAAATTCTGAAATTCCACTTAGTTTGGGGCAAAATTCCAGAAATTTCCCTTATTTTGGGGCAAAATTGCAGAAATTTCTTTTATTTTGGGGCAAAATTGCAGAAATTTCAATTATTTTGTGGCAAAATTGCAGAAATTTCACTTATTTCAGGGAAAAAAGGCAGAAATTTTTGTTATTTTAGGGCAAAAATGCAGAAATTCCTAATATTTTGTGGCAAAAATGCAGAAATTCCCATTATTTTGAGATAAAAAGGCTGAAATTCACCTTATTTCGGGGCAAAAAGGCAGAAATTTTTCATATTTTGGGGCAAAATTGCAGAAATTTCACTTACTTGAGGGTAATAAGTCAGAATTTTTCCTTATTTTGGGGCAAAAAATACAGAAATTCCCTTTGTTTTGGGGGAAAAAGACAGAAATTCCACTTATTTAGAGGCAAAAAAGCAGAAATTCCCCTTATTATGGAGCAAAAATGAAGAAATTTCCATTTTTTATGGCAAAAAGATATGCATTCTTCTTATTTTCGGGCAAAAAGGCAGAAATTCCCCGTATTTTGGAGCTAAATTGCAGAAATTCCCCTAATTGTGGGGCAAAAAGGCAGAAATTCCCTATATGTTGGGGCAAAAAGACAGAAATTCCCCTTATTTTGGTTCAAAATTGCAGAAATTTCACTTACTTCAGGGTAATAAGTCAGAAATTTTCCTTATTTGGGGGCAAAAAAGACAGAAATTACCTTTGTTTTGGGGGAAAAAGACAGACATTCCAATTATTTAGAGGCAAAAATGCAGAATTCCCCTTATTTTGGAGCAAAATTGCAGAAATTCCCCTAATTGTGGGGCAAAAAGGCAGAAATTCCCTATATGTTTGAGCAAAAAGACAGAAATTCTCTTTATTTGGGGGCAAAACTCAGAAATTCCACTTATTTTGGGGCAAAATTCCAGAGATTTCCCTTATTTTGGGGCAAAATTGCAGAAATTTCACTTATGGCAGGGAAAAAAGGCAGAAAATTTCCTTATTTTGGGGCAAAAAGCCAGAAATTCCTAATATTTTGTGGCAAAAATGCAGAAATTCCCCTTATTTTGAGGTAAAAGGGTGAAATTTTTCTTATTTGGGGGCAAAAATGCAGAAATATCCCTTATTTTGGGGCAAAATTGCAGAAATTTCACTTATTTCAGGGTAATAAGTCAGAAAATTTCCTTATTTTGGTGCAAAAAAGACAGAAATTCCCCTTGTTTTGGGGAAAAAAGACGGAAATTCCACATATTTAGAGGCCAAAAAGCAGAAATTCCACTTATTTTGGAGCAAAATTACAGAAATTTCCCTTTTTTATGGAAAAAGGTATGCATTCTTCTTATTTTCGGGCAAAAAGGCAGAAATTCCCCGTATTTTGGAGCAAAATTGCAGAAATTAACCTAATTGTGGGGCAAAAATGCAGAAATTCCCTATATGTTGGGGCAAAAAGACAGAAATTCTTCTTATTTTGGGGAAACTCAGAAATTCCAGTCATTTTGGGGCAAAATTCCAGAAATTTCCCTTATTTTGGGGCAAAATTGCAGAAATTTCACTTATTTTGTGGCAAAATTAGAGAAATTTCACTTATTTCAGGAAAAAAAAGCAGAAATTTTCCTATTTTGGGGCAAAAAAGCAGAAATTTCCCATATTTTGGTACAAAATTGCAGAAATTTTTCTTATTTTGGGCAAAAAGGCAGAAATTTCCCATATTTTGGGGCAAACATGCAGAAATTCCCCTTCATTTTGAGGTAAAAAGGCTGAAATTCCCCTTATTTGGGGGCAAAAAGGCAGAAATTTCCCTTATTTTGGGTAAAATTGCAGAAATTTCACTTATTTCAGGGTAATAAGTCAGAAATTTTCCTTATTTTGGGGCAAAAAATCAGAAATTCCCTTTGTTTTGGGGGAAAAAGACAGAAATTCCACTTATTTAGAGGCATAAAAGCAGAAATTCCCCTCATTTTGGAGCAAAAATGAAGAAATTTCCCTTTTTTATGGCAAAAAGGTATGCATTCTTATTATGTTCGGACAAAAACGGCAGAAATTCCTTGTATTTTGGAGCAAAATTGCAGAATTCCCCTAATTGTGGGGCAACAAGGCAGAAATTCCCTATATGTTGGGGCAAAAAGACAGAAATTCTCCTTATTTTAGGGCAAAATTCAGAAATTTAACTTATTTTGGGGCAAAATTGCAGAAATTTCACTTATTTCATAAAAAAAGCAGAAATTTTCTTATTTTGGAGCCAAAAGGCAGAAATTTCTTTTATTTTGTTACAAAATTGCAGAATTTTTTCTTATTTTGGGGCAAAAAGGCAGAAATTTCCCAAATTTTGGGGCAAAAATGCAGAAATTTTTTTTTTGAGTTAAAAGGCTGAAATTCCCCTTATTTGGGGGCAAAAAGGCTGAAATTTCTCTTATTTTGGGGCAAAATTGCAGAAATTTCCCTTATGTAAGGGTAATAAGTCAGAAATTTTCCTTATTTTGGGGCCAAAAAACAGAAATTCCCTTTGTTTTGGGGGAAAAAGACAGAAATTCCACTTATTTAGAGGCAAAAATGCAGAAATTCCTAATATTTTGTGGCAAAAATGCAGAAATTCCCCTTATTTTGAGGTAAAAAGCTGAAATTCCCCTTATTTGGGAGCACAAAGGCAGAAATTTTCTCTTATTTTGGGGAAAAATTGCACAAATTTCACTTATTTCAGGGTAATAAGTCAGAAATTTTTCTTATTTTGGGGCAAAAAAGACAGAAATTCCCTTTGTTTTGGAGGAAAAAGACAGAAATTCCACTTATTTAGATGCAAAAAAGCAGAAATTCCCTTTATTTTGGAGCAAAAATGAAGAAATTTCCCTTTTTTATGGCAAAAAGCTATGCATTCTTCTTATTTTCGGGCAAAAAGGCAGAAATTCCCCATATTTTGGAGCAAAATTGCAGAAATACCCCTAATTTGTCGGGCAAAAAGGCAGAAATTCCCTATATGTTGGGGCAAAAAGACAGAAATTCTCCTTATTTTGGGGAAACTCAGAAATTCCACTCATTTTGGGGCAAAATTCCAGAAATTTCCCTCATTTTGGGACAAAATTGCAGAAATTTCACTTATTTTGTGGCAAAATTAGAGAAATTTCACTTATTTCAGGGAAAAAAGCAGAATTTTTCCTATTTTGGGGCAAAAAGGAAGAAATTTCCCATATTTTGGTACAAAATTGCAGAAATTTTTCTTATTTTGGGCAAAAAGGCAGAAATTTCCCATATTTTGGGGCAAACATGCAGAAATTCCCCTTATTTTGAGGTAAAAAGGCTGAAATTCCCCTTATTTGGGGGTAAAAAGGCAGATAATTCCCTTATTTTGGGGCAAAATTGCAGAAATTTCACTTATTTCAGGGTAATAAGATAGAAATTTTTCTTATTTTGGGGCAAAAATGACAGAAATTCCCTTTGTTTTGGGGGAAAAAGACAGAAATTCCACTTATTTAGAGGCATAAAAGCAGATATTTTCCTCATTTTGGAGCAAAAATGAAGAAATTTCCCTTTTTCATGGCAAAAAAATATGCATTCTTATTATTTTCGGACAAAAAAGGCAGAAATTCCCCATATTTTGGAGCAAAATTGCAGAAATTCCCCTAATTGTGGGGGAAAAAGGCAGAAATTCCCTATATGTTGGGGCAAAAAGACAGAAATTCTCCTAATTTTAGGGCAAAACTCAGAAATTTAACTTATTTTGGGGCAATATTGCAGAAATTTCACTTATTTCATAAAAAAAGCAGAAATTTTCTTATTTTGGAGCCAAAAGGCAGAAATTTCTTTTATTTTGTTACAAAATTGCAGAATTTTTTCTTATTTTGGGGGCAAAAAGGCAGGAATTACCCATATTTTGGGGCAAAAATGCAGAAATTTTTTTTTTATTTTGAGTTAAAAGGCTGAAATTCCCCTTATGGGGGGCAAAAAGGCAGAAATTTCTCTTATTTTGGAACAAAATTGCAGAAATTTCACTTATGTCAGGGTAATAAGTAAGAAATTTTCCTTATTTTGGGGCCAAAAAACAGAAATTCCCTTCGTTTTGGGGAAAATATACAGAAATTCCACTTATTTAGAGGCAAAAAGGCAGAAATTCCTAATATTTTGTGGCAAAAATGCAGAAATTCCCCTTATTTTGAGGTTAAAAGGCTGAAATTCCCTTTATTTGTGAGTAAAAAAACAGAAATTTCCCTTATTTTGGGGCAAAATTGCAGAAATTTCACATATTTCAGGGTAATAAGTAAGAAATTTTCCTTATTTTGTGGCAAAAAAGACAGAAATTCCCTTTGTTTTGGAGGAAAAAGACAGAAATTCCACTTATTTAGATGCAAAAAAGCAGAAATTCCCTTTATTTTGGAGCAAAAATGAAGAAATTTCCCTTTTTTATGGCAAAAAGCCATGCATTCTTCTTATTTTCGGGCAAAAAGGCAGAAATTCCCCATATTTTGGAGCAAAATTGCAGAAATTCCCCTAATTTGCCGGGCAAAAAGGCAGAAATTCCCTAAATGTTGGGGCAAAAAGACAGAAATTCTCCTTATTTTGTGCAAAACTCAGAAATTCCACTTATTTCGAAGCAAAATTCCAGAAATTTCACATATATTGGGGCAAAATTGCAGAAATTACACTTATTTTGGGGCAAAATTGAAGAAATTTCACTTATTTCAAAAAAAAAAGAAGAAATTTTCTTATTTTGGGGTAAAAAGGCAGAAATTTCTTTTATTTTGGTACAAAATTGCAGAAATTTTTCTTATTTTGGAGCAAAAAGGCAGATATTTTCCATATTTTGGGGCAAAAATGCAGAAATTCCCCTTATTTTGAGTAAAAAGGCTGAAATTCCCCTTAATTGGGGGCAAACAGGCAGAAATTTCCTTATTTTGGGGCAAAATTGCAAAAATTTCACTTATTTCAGGGTAATCAGTCAGAAATTTTCCTTATTTTGGGGCAAAAAGACAGAAATTCCCTGTTTTTGGGGAAAAAGACAGATATTCCACTTTTTTAGAGGCAAAAAAGCAGAAATTCCTTTTATTTTGGAGCAAAAAAAAAGAAATTTCTCTTTTTGGTGGCAAAAGGTATACATTCCCCTTATTTTCAGGCTAAAAAGCAAAAATTCCCCGTATTTTGGAGCAAAATTGCAGAAATTCCCCTAATTGTGGGGCAAAAAGGCAGAAATTCCCTATATGTTAGGGCAAAAAAAAGAAATTCTTTTTATTTTGGGGCAAAACTCAGAAATTCCACTTATTTTGGAGCAAAATTCCAGAAATTTCCCATATTTTGGGGCAAAATTGCAGAAATTTCACTTATTTTGGGGCAAAATTGCAGAAATTTCACTTATTTCAGTGAAAAAAGGCAGAAATTTTCCTTATTTTGGGGCAAAAAGGCAGAAATTCCTAATATTTTGTGGCAAAAATGCAGAAATTCCCCTTATTTTGAGGTAAAAATGCTGAAATTCCCCTTATTTGGGGGCAAAAAAGCAGAAATTTCCCTTATTTTGGGGCAAAATTGCAGAAATTTCACTTATTTTAGGGTAATAAGTCAGAAATTTTCCTTATTTTGGGCAAAAAAGACAGAAATTCCCTTTGTTTTGCGTGAAAAATACATAAATTCCACTTATTTAGAGGCAAAAAAGCAGAAATTCCCCTTATTTTGGTTCAAAATTGCAGAAATTTCACTTACTTCAGGGTAATAAGTCAGAAATTTTCCTTATTTGGGGGCAAAAAAGACAGAAATTACCTTTGTTTTGGGGGAAAAAGACAGACATTCCAATTATTTAGAGGCAAAAATGCAGAATTCCCCTTATTTTGGAGCAAAATTGCAGAAATTCCCCTAATTGTGGGGCAAAAAGGCAGAAATTCCCTATATGTTTGAGCAAAAAGACAGAAATTCTCTTTATTTGGGGGCAAAACTCAGAAATTCCACTTATTTTGGGGCAAAATTCCAGAGATTTCCCTTATTTTGGGGCAAAATTGCAGAAATTTCACTTATGGCAGGGAAAAAAGGCAGAAAATTTCCTTATTTTGTGGCAAAAAGGCAGAAATTCCTAATATTTTGTGGCAAAAATGCAGAAATTCCCCTTTATTTTGAGGTAAAAAGGCTGAAATTCCCCTTATTTGGGGGCAAAAAGGCAGAAATTTCCCTTATTTTGGGGCAAAATTGCAGAAATTTCACTTATTTCAGTGTAATAAGTCAGAAATTTTTTTTATTTTGGGGGAAAAATCAGAAATTCCCTTTGTTTTGGGGGAAAAAGACAGAAATTCCACTTATTTAGAGGCATAAAAGCAGAAATTCCCCTCATTTTGGAGCAAAAATGAAGAAATTTCCCTTTTTTATGGCAAAAAAATATGCATTCTTATTATTTTCGGACAAAAAAGGCAGAAATTCCCCGTATTTTGGAGCAAAATTGCAGAAATTCCTCTAATTGTGGGGAAAAAAGGCAGAAATTCCCTATATGTTGGGGCAAAAAGACAGAAATTCTCCTTATTTTAGGGCAAAACTCAGAAATTTAACTTATTTTGGGGCAAAATTGCAGAAATTTCACTTATTTCATAAAAAAAGCAGAAATTTTCTTATTTTGGAGCCAAAAGGCAGAAATTTCTTTTATTTTGTTACAAAATTGCAGAATTTTTTCTTGTTTTGGCGCAAAATGGCAGAAATTACCCATATTTTGAGGCAAAAATGCAGAAATTTTTTTTTATTTTGAGTTAAAAGGCTGAAATTCCCCTTATTTGGGGGCAAAAAGGCAGAAATTTCCTTATTTTGGGGCAAAATTGCAGAAATTTCACTTATTTCAGTGAAAAATGGCAGAAATTTTCCTTATTTTGGGGCAAAAAGGCAGAAATTCCTAATATTTTGTGGCAAAAATGCAGAAATTCCCCTTATTTTGAGGTAAAAATGCTGAAATTCCCCTTATTTGGGGGCAAAAAAGCAGAAATTTCCCTTATTTTGGGGCAAAATTGCAGAAATTTCACTTATTTTAGGGTAATAAGTCAGAAATTTTCTTTTTTTTTGGGCAAAAAAGACAGAAATTCCCTTTGTTTTGGGGGAAAAATACATAAATTCCACTTATTTAGAGGCAAAAAAGCAGAAATTCCTCTTATTTTGGTTCAAAATTGCAGAAATTTCACTTACTTCATGGTAATAGGTCAGAAATTTTCCTTATTTGGGGGCAAAAAAGACAGAAATTACCTTTGTTTTGGGGGAAAAAGACAGAAATTCCACTTATTTAGAGGCAAAAAGCAGAATTCCCTTTATTTTGGAACAAAAATGAAGACATTTCCCTTTTTTATAGAAAAAGTTATGAATTCTTCTTATTTTCGGGCAAATAGGCAGAAATTCCCCGTATTTTGGAGCAAAATTGCAGAAATTCCCCTAATTGTGGGGCAAAAAGGCCGAAATTACCTATATGTTGGGGCAAAAAGACAGAAATGCTCCTTATTTGGGGGCAAAACTCAGAAATTCCACTTATTTTGGGGCAAAATTCCAGAGATTTCCCTTATTTGGGGGCAAAATTGCAGAAATTTTACTTATGGCAGGGAAAAAAGGCAGAAAATTTCCTTATTTTAGGGCAAAAAGGCAGAAATTCCTAATATTTTGTGGCAAAAATGCAGAAATTCCCCTTATTTTGAGGTAAAAGGGTGAAATTCATCTTTATTGGGGGTAAAAAGGCAGAAATTTCCCTTATTTTGGGGCAAAATTGCAGAAATTTCACTTATTTCAGGGTAATAAGTCAGAAAATTTCCTTATTTTGGTGCAAAAAGGACAGAAATTCCCCTTGTTTTGGGGGAAAAAGACAGAAATTCCACATATTTAGAGGCCAAAAAGCAGAAATTCCCCTTATTTTGGAGCAAAATTACAGAAATTTCCCTGTTTTATGGAAAAAGGTATGCATTCTTCTTATTTTCGGGCAAAAAGGCAGAAATTCCCCGTATTTTGGAGCAAAATTGCAGAAATTAACCTAATTGTGGGGCAAAAATGCAGAAATTCCCTATATGTTGGGGCAAAAAGACAGAAATTCTCCTTATTTTGGGGAAACTCAGAAATTCCACTCATTTTGGGGCAAAATTCCAGAAATTTCCCTTATTTTGGGGCAAAATTGCAGAAATTTCACTTATTTTGTGGCAAAATTAGAGAAATTTCACTTATTTCAGGAAAAAAAAGCAGAAATTTTCTTATTTTGGGGCAAAAAAGCAGAAATTTCCCATATTTTGGTACAAAATTGCAGAAATTTTTCTTATTTTGGGCAAAAAGGCAGAAATTTCCCATATTTTGGGGCAAATATGCAGAAATTCCCATTCATTTTGAGGTAAAAAGGCTGAAATTCCCCTTATTTGGGGGCAAAAAGGCAGAAATTTCCCTTATTTTGAGGCAAAATTGCAGAAATTTCACTTATTTCAGGGTAATAAGTCAGAAATTTTCCTTATTTTGGGGCAAAAAAGACAGAAATTCCCTTTGTTTTGGGGGAAAAAGACAGAAATTCCACTTATTTAGAGTCATAAAAGCAGAAATTCCCCTCATTTTGGAGCAAAAATGAAGAAATTTTTCTTTTTTATGGCAAAAAGGTATGCATTTTTATTATTTTCGGACAAAAAAGGCAGAAATTCCCCGTATTTTGGAGCAAAATTGCAGAAATTCCCCTAATTGTGGTACAAAAAGGCAGAAATTCCCTATGTGTTGGGGCAAAAAGAGAGAAATTCTCCTTATTTTAGGGCAAAACTCAGAAATTTAACTTATTTTGGGGCAAAATTGCAGAAATTTAACTTATTTCATAAAAAAAGCAGAAATTTTCTTATTTTGGGGCAAAAAGGCAGAAATTTCCCATATTTTGGGGCAAAAATGCAGAAATTTTTTTTTGAGTTAAAAGGCTGAAATTCCCCTTATTTGGGGGCAAAAAGGCAGAAATTTCTCTTATTTTGGGGCAAAATTGCAGAAATTTCACTTATGTAAGGGTAATAAGTCAGAAATTTTTCTTATTTTGGGGCCAAAAAACAGAAATTCCCTTTGTTTTGGGGGAAAAAGTCAGAAATTCCACTTATTTAGAGGCAAAAATGCAGAAATTCCTAATATTTTGTGGCAAAAATGCAGAAATTCCCCTTATTTTGAGGTAAGAAGCTGAAATTCCCTTTATTTGGGTGCAAAAAGGCCGAAATTTCCCTTATTTTGGGGCAAAATTGCAGAAATTTCACTTATTTCAGGGTAATAAGTCAGAAATTTTCCTTATTTTGGGGCAAAAAAGACAGAAATTACCTTTGTTTTGGGGGAAAAAGACAGAAATTCCACTTATTTAGATGCAAAAAAGCAGAAATTCCCTTTATTTTGGAGCAAAAATGAAGAAATTTCCCTTTTTTATGGCAAAAAGCTATGCATTCTTCTTATTTTCGGGCAAAAAGGCAGAAATTACCCATATTTTGGAGCAAAATTGCAGAAATTCCCCTAATTGTGGGGCAAAAAGGCAGAAATTCCCTAAATGTTGGGGCAAAAAGACAGAAATTCTCCTTATTTTGGGGCAAAACTCAGAAATTCCACTTATTTCGGAGCAAAATTCCAGAAATTTCACTTATATTGGGGCAAAATTGCAGAAATTACACTTATTTTGGGGCAAAATTGCAGAAATTTCACTTATTTCAAAAAAAAGCAGAAATTCTCTTATTTTGGGGCAAAAAGGCAGAAATTCCTAATATTTTGTGGCTAAAATGCAGAAATTCCTTTTATTTTGAGGTAAAAATCCTGAAATTCCCCTTATTTGGGGGCAAAAAAGCAGAAATTTCCCTTATTTTGGGGCAAAATTGCAGAAATTTCACTTATTTCAGGGTAATAAGTCAGAAATTTTCTTTATTTTGGACAAAAAAGACAGAAATTCCCTTTGTTTAGGGGAAAAAATACATAAATTGCACTTATTTAGAGGCAAAAAAGCAGAAATTCCCCTTATTTTGGTTCAAAATTTCAGAAATTACACTTACTTCAGGGTAATAAGTAAAAAATTTTCCTTATTTGGGGGCAAAAAAGACAGAAATTACCTTTGTTTTGGGGGAAAAAGACAGAAATTTCACTTATTTAGTGGCAAAAAAGCAGAATTCCCCTTATTTTGGAGCAAAAATGAAGAAATTTCCCTTTTTTATGCAAAAAATTTATGCATTCTTCTTATTTTCCGGCAAAAATGCAGAAATTCCCCGTATTTTGGAGCAAAATTGCAGAAATTCCCCTAATTCTGGGGCAAAAAGGCAGAAATTCCCTATATGTTTGGGCAAAAAGACAAAAATTCTTCTTATTTGGGGGCAAAACTCAGAAATTCCACTTATTTTGGGGCGAAATTCCAGAGATTTCCCTTATTTGGGGGCAAAATTGCAGAAATTTCACTTATGACAGGGAAAAAAGGCAGAAATTTTCCTTATTTTGGGGCAAAAAGCAGAAATTCCTAATATTTTGTGGCAAAAATGCAGAAATTCCCCTTATTTTGAGGTAAAAGGGTGAAATTCCTCTTATTTGGGATCAAAAAGGCAGAAATTTCCCTTATTTTGGGGCAAAATTGCAGAAATTTCACTTATGTCAGTGTAATAAGTCAGAAATTTTCCTTATTTTGGGGCCAAAAAACAGAAATTCCCTTTGTTTTGGGGGAAAAAGACAGAAATTCCACTTATTTAGAGGCAAAAATGCAGAAATTCCTAATATTTTGTGGCAAAAATGCTGAAATTCCCCTTATTTTGGGGCAAAAAGCAGAAATTTCCCTTATTTTGGGGCAAAATTGCAGAAAGTTCACTTATTTCAGGGTAATAAGTCAGAAATTTTCCTTATTTTGGGCAAAAAAGACAGAAATTCCCTTTGTTTTGGGGGAAAAATACATAAATTCCTCTTATTTAGAGGCAAAAAAGCAGAAATTCCCCTTATTTTGGTTCAAAATTGCAGAAATTTCACTTACTTCAGGGTAATAAGTCAGAAATTTTCCTTATTTTGGGGCAAAAAAGACAGAAATTCCCTTTGTTTTGGGGGAAAAAGACAGAAATTCCACTTATTTAGATGCAAAAAAGCAGAAATTCCCTTTATTTTGGAGAAAAATTAAGAAATTTCCCTTTTTTATGGCAAAAAGCTATGCATTCTTCTTATTTTCGGGCAAAAAGGCAAAAATTCCCCATATTTTGGAGCAAAATTTCAGAAATTCCCTAAATGTTGGGGCAAAAAGACAGAAATTCTCCTTATTTTGGGGCAAAACTCAGAAATTCCACTTATTTCGGAGCAAAATTCCAGAAATTTCACTTATATTGGGGCAAAATTGCAGAAATTACACTTATTTCAAAAAAAAAAGCAGAAATTTTCTTATTTTGGGGCAAAAAGGAAGAAATTTCATTTATTTTGGTACAAAATTGCAGAAATTTTTCTTATTTTGGAGCAAAAAGGCAGAAATTTTCCATATTTTGGGGCAAAAATGCAGAAATTCCCCTTATTTTGAGTAAAAAGGCTGAAATTCCCCTTAATTGGGGGCAAAAAGGCAGAAATTTCCTTATTTTGGGGCAAAATTGCAGAAATTACACTTATTTCAGGGTAATCAGTCAGAAATTTTCCTTATTTTGGGGCAAAATTGCAGAAAATTCACTTATTTTGGGGCAAAATTGCAGAAATTTCACTTTTTTCAGTGAAAAAAAGCAGAAATTTTCCTTATTTTGGAGCAAAAAGGCAGAAATTCCTAATATTTTGTGGCAAAAATGCAGAAATTCCCCTTATTTTGAGGTAAAAATGCGAAATTCCCCTTATTTGGGGGCAAAAAGCAGAAATTTCCCTTATTTTGGGGCAAAATTGCAGAAAGTTCACTTATTTCAGGGTAATAGGTCAGAAATTTTCCTTATTTTGGGCAAAAAAGACAGAAATTCCCTTTGTTTTGGGGGAAAAATACATAAATTCCTCTTATTTAGAGGCAAAAAAGCAGAAATTCCCCTTATTTTGGTTCAAAATTGCAGAAATTTCACTTACTTCAGGGTAATAAGTCAGAAATTTTCCTTATTTTGGGGCAAAAAAGACAGAAATTACCTTTGTTTTGGGGGAAAAAGACAGAAATTCCACTTATTTAGAGGCAAAAAAGCAGAATTCCCCTTATTTTGGAGCAAAAATGAAGAAATTTCCCTTTTTTATGCCAAAAAGTTATGCATTCTTCTTATTTTCGGGCAAAAATGCAGAAATTCCCCGTATTTTGGAGCAAAATTGCAGAAATTCCCCTAATTGTGGGGCAAAAAGGCAGAAATTCCCTATATGTTGGGGCAAAAAGACAGAAATTCTCTTTATTTGGGGGCAAAACTCAGAAATTCCACTTATTTTGGGGCGAAATTCCAGAGATTTCCCTTATTTGGGGGCAAAATTGCAGAAATTTCACATATGACAGGGAAAAAAGGCAGAAATTTTCCTTATTTTGGGGCAAAAAGGCAGAAATTCCTAATATTTTCTGGCAAAAATGCAGAAATTCCCCTTATTTTGAGGTAAAATCTGAAATTCCCCTTATTTGGAAGCAAAAAGGCAGAAATTTCCCTTATTTTGGGGAAAAAATGCAGAAATTTCACTTATTTCAGGGTAATAAGTCAGAAATTTTCCTTATTTTTGGGCAAAAAAGACAGAAATTCCCTTTGTTTTGGGGGGAAAAGACAGAAATTCCACTTATTTAGATGCAAAAAAGCAGAAATTCCCTTTATTTTGGAGAAAAATTAAGAAATTTCCCTTTTTTATGGCAAAAAGCTATGCATTCTTCTTATTTTCGGGCAAAAAGGCAAAAATTCCCCATATTTTAGAGCAAAATTGCAGAAATTCCCCTAATTGTGGAGCAAAAAGGCAGAAATTCCCTAAATGTTGGGGCAAAAAGACAGAAATTCTCCTTATTTTGGGGCAAAACTCAGAAATTCCACTTATTTCGGAGCAAAATTCCAGAAATTTCACTTATATTGGGGCAAAATTGCAGAAATTACACTTATTTCAAAAAAAAAGCAGAAATTTTCTTATTTTGGGGCAAAAAGGAAGAAATTTCATTTATTTTGGTACAAAATTGCAGAAATTTTTCTTATTTTGGAGCAAAAAGGCAGAAATTTTCCATATTTTGGGGCAAAAATGCAGAAATTCCCCTTATTTTGAGTAAAAAGGCTGAAATTCCCCTTAATTGGGGGCAAAAAGGCAGAAATTTCCTTATTTTGGGGCAAAATTGCAGAAATTACACTTATTTCAGGGTAATCAGTCAGAAATTTTCCTTATTTTGGGGCAAAATTGCAGAAAATTCACTTATTTTGTGGCAAAATTGCAGAAATTTCACTTTTTTCAGTGAAAAAAAGCAGAAATTTTCCTTATTTTGGAGCAAAAGCAGAAATTCCTAATATTTTGTGGCAAAAATGCAGAAATTCCCCTATTTTGAGGTAAAAATGCTGAAATTCCCCTTATTTGGGGGCAAAAAGCAGAAATTTGCTTTATTTTGGGGCAAAATTGCAGAAAGTTCACTTATTTCAGGGTAATAATTCAGAAATTTTCCTTATTTTGGGCAAAAAAGACAGAAATTCCCTTTGTTTTGGGGGAAAAATACATAAATTCCTCTTATTTAGAGGCAAAAAAGCAGAAATTCCCCTTATTTTGGTTCAAAATTGCAGAAATTTCACTTACTTCAGGGTAATAAGTCAGAAATTTTCCTTATTTTGGGGCAAAAAAGACAGAAATTACCTTTGTTTTGGGGGAAAAAGACAGAAATTCCACTTATTTAGAGGCAAAAAAGCAGAATTCCCCTTATTTTGGAGCAAAAATGAAGAAATTTGCCTTTTTATGCCAAAAAGTTATGCATTCTTCTTATTTTCGGGCAAAAATGCAGAAATTCCCCGTATTTTGGAGCAAAATTGCAGAAATTCCCCTAATTGTGGGGCAAAAAGGCAGAAATTCCCTATATGTTGGGGCAAAAAGACAGAAATTCTCCTTATTTGGGGGCAAAACTCAGAAATTCCACTTATTTTGGGGCGAAATTCCAGAGATTTCCCTTATTTGGGGGCAAAATTGCAGAAATTTCACTTATGACAGGGAAAAAAGGCAGAAATTTTCCTTATTTTGGGGCAAAAAGGCAGAAATTCCTAATATTTTGTGGCAAAAATGCAGAAATTCCCCTTATTTTGAGGTAAAAGGGTGAAATTCCTCTTATTTGGGATCAAAAAGGCAGAAATTTCCCTTATTTTGGGGCAAAATTGCAGAAATTTCACTTATGTCAGGGTAATAAGTCAGAAATTTTCCTTATTTTGGGGCCAAAAAACAGAAATTCCCTTTGTTTTGGGGGGAAAAAGACAGAAATTCCACTTATTTAGAGGCAAGAATGCAGAAATTCCTAATATTTTGTGGCAAAAATGCAGAAATTCCACTTATTTTGAGGTAAAATCTGAAATTCCCCTTATTTGGAAGCAAAAAGGCAGAAATTTCCTTTATTTTGGGGAAAAAATGCAGAAATTTCACTTATTTCAGTGTAATAAGTCAGAAATTTTCCTTATTTTGGGGCAAAAAAGACAGAAATTCCCTTTGTTTTGGGGGGAAAAGACAGAAATTCCACTTATTTAGATGCAAAAAAGCAGAAATTCCCTTTATTTTGGAGAAAAATTAAGAAATTTCCCTTTTTTTATGGCAAAAAGCTATGCATTCTTCTTATTTTCGGGCAAAAAGGCAAAAATTCCCCATATTTTGGAGCAAACTTGCAGAAATTCCCCTAATTGTGGGGCAAAAAGGCAGAAATTCCCTAAATGTTGGGGCAAAAAGACAGAAATTCTCCTTATTTTGGGGCAAAACTCAGAAATTCCACTTATTTCGGAGCAAAATTCCAGAAATTTCACTTATATTGGGGCAAAATTGCAGAAATTACACTTATTTCAAAAAAAAAGCAGAAATTTTCTTATTTTGGGGCAAAAATGCAGAAATTCCCCTTATTTTGAGTAAAAAGGCTGAAATTCCCCTTAATTGGGGGCAAAAAGGCAGAAATTTCCTTATTTTGGGGCAAAATTGCAGAAATTACACTTATTTCAGGGTAATCAGTCAGAAATTTTCCTTATTTTGGGCAAAAAAGACAGAAATTCCCTTTGTTTTGGGGGAAAAATACATAAATTCCACTTATTTAGAGGCAAAAAAGCAGAAATTCCCTTTATTTTGGTTCAAAATTGCAGAAATTTCACTTACTTCAGGGTAATAAGTCAGAAATTTTCTTTATTTTGGGGCAAAAAAGACAGAAATTACCTTTGTTTTGGGGGAAAAAGACAGAAATTCCACTTATTTAGAGGCAAAAAAGTAGAATTCCCCTTATTTTGGAGCAAAAACGAAGAAATTTCCCTTTTTAATGCAAAAAGTTATGCATTCTTCTTATTTTCGGGCAAAAAGGCAGAAATTCCCCGTATTTTGGAGCAAAATTGCAGAAATTCCCCTAATTGTGTGGCAAAAAGGCAGAAATTCCTTATATGTTGGGGCAAAAAGACAGAAATGCTCCTTATTTGGGGGCAAAACTCAGAAATTCCACTTATTTTGGGGCAAAATTACAGAGATTTCCCTTATTTTGGGGCAAAATTGCAGAAATTTCACTTATGGCAGGGAAAAAAGGCAGAAAATTTCATTATTTTGGGGCAAAAGTCAGAAATTCCTAATATTTTGTGGCAAAAATGCAGAAATTCCCCTTATTTTGAGGTAAAAGGATGAAATTTCTCTTATTTGGGGGCAAAAGGCAGAAATTTCCCTTATTTTGGGGCAAAATTGCAGAAATTTCACTTATTTCAGTGTAATAAGTCAGAAAATTTCCTTATTTTGGTGCAAAAAAGACAGAAATTTCCCTTGTTTTGGGGGAAAAAGACGGAAATTCCACATATTTAGAGGCAAAAAAGCAGAAATTCCCCTTATTTTGGAGTAAAATTACAGAAATTTCCATTTTTTACGGAAAAAGGTATGCATTCTTCTTATTTTCGGGCAAAAAGGCAGAAATTCCCCGTATTTTGGAGCAAAATTGCAAAAATTAATCTAATTGTGGGGCAAAAATGCAGAAATTCCCTATATGTTAGGGCAAAAAGACAGAAATTCTCCTTATTTTGGGGAAACTCAGAAATTCCACTCATTTTGGGGCAAAATTCCAGAAATTTCCCTTATTTTGGGGCAAAATTGCAGAAATTTCACTTATTTTTTGGCAAAATTAGAGAAATTTCACTTATTTCAGAGAAAAAAAAGCAGAAAATTTCTTATTTTGGGGCAAATAGGCAGAAATTTCCCATATTATGGGGCTAACATGCAGAAATTCCTCTTCATTTTGAGGTAAAAAGGCTAAAATTCCCCTTATTTGGGGGTAAAAATGCAGAAATTTTCCTTATTTTGGGGCAAAATTTCAGAAATTCCCCTAATTGTGGGGCAAAAAGGCAGAAATTCCCTAAATGTTAGGGCAAAAAGACAGAAATTCTCCTTATTTTGGGGCAAAACTCAGAAATTCCACTTATTTCGGAGCAAAATTCCAGAAATTTCACTTATATTGGGGCAAAATTGCAGAAATTACACTTATTTTGGGGCAAAATTGCAGAAATTTCACTTATTTCAAAAAAAAGCAGAAATTTTCTTATTTTGGGGCAAAAAGGCAGAAATTTCTTTTATTTTGGTACAAAATTGCAGAAATTTTTCTTATTTTGGAGCAAAAAGGCAGAAATTTTCCATATTTTGGGGCAAAAATGCAGAAATTGCCCTTATTTTGAGTAAAAAGGCTGAAATTCCCCTTAATTGGGGGCAAAAAGGCAGAAATTTCTTTAATTTGGGGCAAAATTGTAAAAATTTCACTTATTTCAGGATAATCAGTCAGAAATTTTGCTTATTTTGGGGCAAAATTGCAGAAAATTTACTTATTTTGGGGCAAAATTGCAGAAATTTCACTTATTTCAGTGAAAAAAGGCAGAAATTTTCCTTATTTTGGGGCAAAAAGGCAGAAATTCCTAATATTTTGTGGCAAAAATGCAGAAGTTCCCGTTATTTTGAGGTAAAAATGCTGAAATTCCCCTTATTTGGGGGCAAGAAAGCAGAAATTTCCCTTATTTTGGGGCAAAATTGAAGAAAGTTCATTTATTTCAGGGTAATAAGTCAGAAATTTTCCTTATTTTGGGCAAAAAAGACAGAAATTCCCTTTGTTTTGGGGGAAAAATACATAAATTCCACTTATTTAGAGGCAAAAAAGCAGAAATTCCCCTATTTTCGTTCAAAATTGCAGAAATTTCATTTACTTCAGGGTAATAAGTAAGATATTTTCCTTATTTTGGGGCAAAAAAGACAGAAATTACCTTTGTTTTGGGGGAAAAAGACAGAAATTCCACTTATTTAGAGGCAAAAAAGCAGAATTCCCCTTATTTTGGAGCAAAAATAAAGAAATTTCCATTTTTTATGGCAAAAAGTTATGCATTCTTCTTATTTTCGGGCAAAAAGGCAGAAATTCCCCGTATTTTGGAGCAAAATTGAAGAAATTCCCCTAATTGTGGGGCAAAAAGGCAGAAATTCCCTATATGTTGGGGCAAAAAGCCAGAAATTCTCCTTATTTGGGGGCAAAACTCAGAAATTACACTTATTTTGGGGCAAAATTCCAGAGATTTCCCTTATTTTGGGGCAAAATTGCAGAAATTTCACTTATGGCAGGGAAAAAAAACAGAAAATTTCATTATTTTGGGGCAAAAAGTCAGAAATTTCTAATATTTTGTGGCAAAAATGCAGAAATTCCCCTTATTTTGAGGTAAAAGGGTGAAATTCCTCTTATTTGGGGGCAAAAAGGCAGAAATTTCCCTTATTTTTGGGCAAAATTGCAGAAATTTCACTTATTTCAGGGTAATAAGTCAGAAATTTTCCTTATTTTGGGCAATAAAGACAGAAATTCCCTTTGTTTTGGGGAAAAAATACATAAATTCCACTTATTTAGAGGCAAAAAAGCAGAAATTCCCCTTATTTTGGAGCAAAATTACAGAAATTTCCCTTTTTTATGGAAAAAGGTATGCATTCTTCTTATTTTCGGGCAAAAAGGCAGAAATTCCCCGTATTTTGGAGCAAAATTGAAGAAATTAACCTAATTGTGGGGCAAAAATGCAGAAATTCCCTATATGTTGGGGCAAAAAGACAGAAATTCTCCTTATTTTGGGGAAACTCAGAAATTCCACTCATTTTGGGGCAAAATTCCAGAAATTTCCCTTATTTTGGGGCAAAATTGCAGAAATTTCACTTATTTTGTGGCAAAATTAGAGAAATTTCACTTATTTCAGGGAAAAAAAGCAGAAATTTTCTTATTTTGGTGAAAAAGGCAGAAATTTCCCATATTTTGGTACAAAATTGCAGAAATTTTTCTTATTTTGGGCAAAAAGGCAGAAATTTCCCATATTTTGGGGCAAACATGCAGAAATTCCCCTTCATTTTGAGGTAAAAAGCTGAAATTCCCCTTATTTGGGGGTAAAAAGGCAGAAATTTCCCTTATTTTGGGGCAAAATTGCAGAAATTTCACTTATCTCAGGGTAATAAGTCAGAAATTTTCCTTATTTTGGGGCAAAAAATACAGAATTTCCTTTTGTTTTGCGGGAAAAAGACAGAAATTCCATGTATATAGAGGTATAAAAGCAGAAATTCCCCTCATTTTGGAGCAAAAATGAAGAAATTTCCCTTTTTTATGGCAAAAAGGTATGCATTCTTATTATTTTCGGACAAAAATGGCAGAAATTCTCCGTATTTTGGAGCAAAATTGCAGAAATACCCCTAATTGTGGGGCAAAAAGGCAGAAATTCCCTATATTTTGGGGCAAAAAGACAGAAATTCTCCTTATTTTAGGGCAAAATTCAGAAATTTAACTTATTTTTGAGCAAAATTGCAGAAATTTCACTTATTTCATAAAAAAAGGAGAAATTTTCTTATTTTGGATCCAAAAGGCAGAAATTTCTTTTATTTTGTTACACAATTGCAGAATTTTTTATTATTTTGGGGCAAAAAGGCAGAAATTTCCCATATTTTGGGGCAAAAACGCAGAAATTTTTTTTATTTTGAGTTTAAATGCTGAAATTCCCTTTATTTGGGGGCAAAAAGGCAGAAATTTCTCTTATTTTGGAACAAAATTGCAGAAATTTCACTTATGTCAGGGTAATAAGTCAGAAATTTTCCTTTTTTGGGGCCAGAAAACAGATATTCCCTTTGTTTTGGGGGAAAAAGACAGAAATTCCACTTATTTAGAGGCAAAAATGCAGAAATTCCTAATATTTTGTGGCAAAAATGCAGAAATTCCCCTTATTTTGAGGTAAAAAGCTGAAATTCCCCTTATTTGGGAGCAAAAAGGCAGAAATTTCCCTTATTTTGGGGAAAAATTGCAGAAATTTCACTTATTTCAGGGTAATAAGTCAGAAATTTTTTTTATTTTGGGGCAAAAAAACAGAAATTCCCTTTGTATTGGGGGACAAAGACAGAAATTCCACATATTTAGAGGCATAAAATAGAAATTCCCCTTCTTTTGGAGCAAAAATGAAGAAATTTTCCTTTTTTATGGCAAAAAGGTATGGATTCTTCTTATTTTCGGGCAAAAAGGCAGAAATTCCCCGTATTTTGGAGCAAAATTGCAGAAATTCCCCTAATTGTGGGGCAAACAGGCAGAAATTCCTTATATGTTGGGGCAAAAAGACAGAAATTCTCCTTATTTTGGGTCAAAAGTCAGAAATTCCACATATTTCCGGGCAAAATTCCAGAAATTTCACATATTTTGGGGCAAAATTGGAGAAATTTCACTTATTTTGGGGCAAAATTTCAGAAATTTCACTTATTTCAGAAAAAAAATCAGAAATTTTCTTATTGGGAAGCAAAAAGGGACAAATTTCTTTTATTTTGTTACAAAATTGCAGAAATTTCCCTTATTTTGGGACAAAATTGCAGAAATTTCCCTTATTTTGGGGCAAAATTGCAGAAATTTCACTTATTTCAGGAAAAAAAGGCAGAAATTTTCCTTATTTTGAGGCAAAAAAGCAGAAATTCCTAATATTTTGTGGAAAAAATGCAGAAATTCTCCTTATTTTGAGGTAAAAGGGTGAAATTCCTCTTATTTGGGAGCAAAAAGTCAGAAATTTCCCTTATTTTGGGGCAAAATTGCAGAAATTTCACTTATTTCAGGGTAATAAGTCAGAAATTTTTTTTAATTTGGTGCAAAAAAGACAGAAATTCCCTTTGTTTTGGCGGAAAAAGACAGAAATTCCACATATTTAGAGGCAAAAAAGCAGAAATTCCCCTTATTTTGGAGCAAAATTACAGAAATTTCCCTTTTTTATGGCAAAAAGGTATGCATTCTTCTTATTTTCGGGCAAAAATGCAGAAATTCCTTGTATTTTAGAGCAAAATTGCAGAAATTAACCTAACTGTGGGGCAAAAATGCAGAAATTCCCTATATGTTGGGGCAAAAAGACAGAAATTCTCCTTATTTTGGGGCAAAACTCAGAAATTCCACTTATTTTGGGGCAAAATTCCAGAAATTTCCCTTATTTGGGGCAAAATTGCAGAAATTTCACTTATTTTGGGGCAAAATTGAAGAAATTTCACTTATTTCAAGGAAAAAAAGCAGAAATTATCTTATTTTGGGGCAAAAAGGCAGAAATTTCTCATATTTTGGTACAAAATTGCAGAAATTTTTCTTATTTTGGGCAAAAAGGCAGAAATTTTCCATATTTTGGGGCAAAAATGCAGAAATTCCCCTTATTTTGAATAAAAAGGCTGAAATTCCCCTTAATTGGGGGCAAAAAGGCAGAAATTTCCTTAATTTGGGGCAAAATTGTAAAAATTTCACTTATTTCAGGATAATCAGTCAGAAATTTTGCTTATTTTGGGGCAAAATTGCAGAAAATTTACTTATTTTGGGGCAAAATTGCAGAAATTTCACTTATTTCAGTGAAAAAAGGCAGAAATTTTCCTTATTTTGGGGCAAAAAGGCAGAAATTCCTAATATTTTGTGGCAAAAATGCAGAAGTTCCCGTTATTTTGAGGTAAAAATGCTGAAATTCCCCTTATTTGGGGGCAAGAAAGCAGAAATTTCCCTTATTTTGGGGCAAAATTGAAGAAAGTTCATTTATTTCAGGGTAATAAGTCAGAAATTTTCCTTATTTTGGGAAAAAAGACAGAAATTCCCTTTGTTTTGGGGGAAAAATACATAAATTCCACTTATTTAGAGGCAAAAAAGCAGAAATTCCACTATTTTGGTTCAAAATTGCAGAAATTTCACTTACTTCAGGGTAATAAGTCAGAAATTTTCCTTATTTTGGGGCAAAAAAGACAGAAATTACCTTTGTTTTGGGGGAAAAAGACAGAAATTCCACTTATTTAGAGGCAAAAAAGCAGAATTCCCCTCATTTTGGAGCAAAAATGAAGAAATTTCCATTTTTTATGGCAAAAAGTTATGCATTCTTCTTATTTTCGGGCAAAAAGGCAGAAATTCCCCGTATTTTGGAGCAAAATTGAAGAAATTCCCCTAATTGTGGGGCAAAAAGGCAGAAATTCCCTATATGTTGGGGCAAAAAGCCAGAAATTCTCCTTATTTGGGGGCAAAACTCAGAAATTACACTTATTTTGGGGCAAAATTCCAGAGATTTCCCTTATTTTGGGGCAAAATTGCAGAAATTTCACTTATGGCAGGGAAAAAAAACAGAAAATTTCATTATTTTGGGGCAAAAAGTCAGAAATTCCTAATATTTTGTGGCAAAAATGCAGAAATTCCCCTTATTTTGAGGTAAAAGGGTGAAATTCCTCTTATTTGGGGGCAAAAAGGCAGAAATTTCCCTTATTTTTGGGCAAAATTGCAGAAATTTCACTTATTTCAGGGTAATAAGTCAGAAATTTTCCTTATTTTTTGCAAAAAAGACAGAAATTCCCTTTGTTTTGGGAAAAAAATACATAAATTCCACTTATTTAGAGGCAAAAAAGCAGAAATTCCCCTTATTTTGGAGCAAAATTACAGAAATTTCCCTTTTTTATGGAAAAAGGTATGCATTCTTCTTATTTTCGGGCAAAAAGGCAGAAATTCCCCGTATTTTGGAGCAAAATTGAAGAAATTAACCTAATTGTGGGGCAAAAATGCAGAAATTCCCTATATGTTGGGGCAAAAAGACAGAAATTCTCCTTATTTTGGGGAAACTCAGAAATTCCACTCATTTTGGGGCAAAATTCCAGAAATTTTCCTTATTTTGGGGCAAAATTGCAGAAATTTCACTTATTTTGTGGCAAAATTAGAGAAATTTCACTTATTTCAGGGAAAAAAAGCAGAAATTTTCTTATTTTGGTGAAAAAGGCAGAAATTTCCCATATTTTGGTACAAAATTGCAGAAATTTTTCTTATTTTGGGCAAAAAGGCAGAAATTTCCCATATTTTGGGGCAAACATGCAGAAATTCCCCTTCATTTTGAGGTAAAAAGGCTGAAATTCCCCTTATTTGGGGGTAAAAAGGCAGAAATTTCCCTTATTTTGGGGCAAAATTGCAGAAATTTCACTTATCTCAGGGTAATAAGTCAGAAATTTTCCTTATTTTGGGGCAAAAAATACAGAATTTCCTTTTGTTTTGCGGGAAAAAGACAGAAATTCCACGTATTTAGAGGTATAAAAGCAGAAATTCCCCTCATTTTGGAGCAAAAATGAAGAAATTTCCCTTTTTTATGGCAAAAAGGTATGCATTCTTATTATTTTCGGACAAAAATGGCAGAAATTCTCCGTATTTTGGAGCAAAATTGCAGAAATACCCCTAATTGTGGGGCAAAAAGGCAGAAATTCCCTATATTTTGGGGCAAAAAGACAGAAATTCTCCTTATTTTAGGGCAAAATTCAGAAATTTAACTTATTTTTGAGCAAAATTGCAGAAATTTCACTTATTTCATAAAAAAAGGAGAAATTTTCTTATTTTGGAGCCAAAAGGCAGAAATTTCTTTTATTTTGTTACAAAATTGCAGATTTTTTTCTTATTTTGGGGCAAAAAGGCAGAAATTTCCCATATTTTGGGGCAAAAATGCAGAAATTTTTTTTATTTTGAGTTTAAATGCTGAAATTTCCCTTATTTGGGGGCAAAAAGGCAGAAATTTCTCTTATTTTGGAACAAAATTGCAGAAATTTCACTTATGTCAGGGTAATAAGTCAGAAATTTTCCTTTTTTGGGGCCAGAAAACAGAAATTCCCTTTGTTTTGGGGGAAAAAGACAGAAATTCCACTTATTTAGAGGCAAAAATGCAGAAATTCCTAATATTTTGTGGCAAAAATGCAGAAATTCCCCTTATTTTGAGGTAAAAAGCTGAAATTCCCCTTATTTGGGAGCAAAAAGGCAGAAATTTCCCTTATTTTGGGGAAAAATTGCAGAAATTTCACTTATTTCAGGGTAATAAGTCAGAAATTTTCCTTATTTTGGGGCAAAAAAACAGAAATTCCCTTTGTATTGGGGGACAAAGACAGAAATTCCACATATTTAGAGGCATAAAAGTAGAAATTCCCCTTCTTTTGGAGCAAAAATGAAGAAATTTTCCTTTTTTATGGCAAAAAGGTATGGATTCTTCTTATTTTAGGGCAAAAAGGCAGAAATTCCCCGTATTTTGGAGCAAAATTGCAGAAATTCCCCTAATTGTGGGGCAAACAGGCAGAAATTCCTTATATGTTGGGGCAAAAAGACAGAAATTCTCCTTATTTTGGGTCAAAAGTCAGAAATTCCACATATTTCCGGGCAAAATTCCAGAAATTTCACATATTTTGGGGCAAAATTGGAGATATTTCACTTATTTTGGGGCAAAATTTCAGAAATTTCACTTATTTCAGAAAAAAAAATCAGAAATTTTCTTATTTGGAAGGAAAAAGGCACAAATTTCTTTTATTTTGTTACAAAATTGCAGAAATTTCCCTTATTTTGGGACAAAATTGCAGAAATTTCCCTTATTTTGGGGCAAAATTGCAGAAATTTCACTTATTTCAGGAAGAAAAGGCAGAAATTTTCCTTATTTTGAGGCAAAAAGGCAGAAATTCCTAATATTTTGTGGAAAAAATGCAGAAATTCTCCTTATGTTGAGGTAAAAGGGTGAAATTCCTCTTATTTGGGAGCAAAAAGTCAGAAATTTCCCTTATTTTGGGGCAAAATTGCAGAAATTTAAATTATTTCAGGGTAATAAGTCAGAAATTTTCTTTATTTTGGACAAAAAAGACAGAAATTCCCTTTGTTTTGGGGAAAAAATACATAAATTGCACTTATTTAGAGGCAAAAAAGCAGAAATTCCCCTTATTTTGGTTCAAAATTGCAGAAATTTCACTTACTTCAGGGCAATAAGTAAAAAATTTTCCTTATTTGGGGGCAAAAAAGACAGAAATTACCTTTGTTTTGGGGGAAAAAGACAGAAATTCCACTTATTTAGTGGCAAAAAAGCAGAATTCCCCTTATTTTGGAGCAAAATTACAGAAATTTCCCTTTTTTATGGCAAAAAGGTATGCATTCTTCTTATTTTCGGGCAAAAATGCAGAAATTCCCCGTATTTTAGAGCAAAATTGCAGAAATTAACCTAACTGTGGGGCAAAAAGGCAGAAATTCCCTATATGTTGGGGCAAAAAGACAGAAATTCTCCTTATCTTGGGGCAAAACTCAGAAATTCCACTTATTTTGAAACAATATTCCAGAAATTTCCCTTATTTTGGGGCAAAATTGCAGAAATTTCACTTATTTTGTGGCAAAATTAGAGAAATTTCACTTATTTCAGGGAAAAAAAGCAGAAATTTTCTTATTTTGGTGAAAAAGGCAGAAATTTCCCATATTTTGGTACAAAATTGCAGAAATTTTTCTTATTTTGGGCAAAAAGGCAGAAATTTCCCATATTTTGGGGCAAACATGCAGAAATTCCCCTTCATTTTGAGGTAAAAAGGCTGAAATTCCCCTTATTTGGGGGTAAAAAGGCAGAAATTTCCCTTATTTTGGGGCAAAATTGCAGAAATTTCACTTATCTCAGGGTAATAAGTCAGAAATTTTCCTTATTTTGGGGCAAAAAATACAGAATTTCCTTTTGTTTTGCGGGAAAAAGACAGAAATTCCACGTATTTAGAGGTATAAAAGCAGAAATTCCCCTCATTTTGGAGCAAAAATGAAGAAATTTCCCTTTTTTATGGCAAAAAGGTATGCATTCTTATTATTTTCGGACAAAAATGGCAGAAATTCTCCGTATTTTGGAGCAAAATTGCAGAAATACCCCTAATTGTGGGGCAAAAAGGCAGAAATTCCCTATATTTTGGGGCAAAAAGACAGAAATTCTCCTTATTTTAGGGCAAAATTCAGAACTTTAACTTATTTTTGAGCAAAATTGCAGAAATTTCACTTATTTCATAAAAAAAGGAGAAATTTTCTTATTTTGGAGCCAAAAGGCAGAAATTTCTTTTATTTTGTTACAAAATTGCAGATTTTTTTCTTATTTTGGGGCAAAAAGGCAGAAATTTCCCATATTTTGGGGCAAAAATGCAGAAATTTTTTTTATTTTGAGTTTAAATGCTGAAATTCCCCTTATTTGGGGGCAAAAAGGCAGAAATTTCTCTTATTTTGGAACAAAATTGCAGAAATTTCACTTATGTCAGGGTAATAAGTCAGAAATTTTCCTTTTTTGGGGCCAGAAAACAGAAATTCCCTTTGTTTTGGGGGAAAAAGAAAGAAATTCCACTTATTTAGAGGCAAAAATGCAGAAATTCCTAATATTTTGTGGCAAAAATGCAGAAATTCCCCTTATTTTGAGGTAAAAAGCTGAAATTCCCCTTATTTGGGAGCAAAAAGGCAGAAATTTCCCTTATTTTGTGGAAAAATTGCAGAAATTTCACTTATTTCAGGGTAATAAGTCAGAAATTTTCCTTATTTTGGGGCAAAAAAACAGAAATTCCCTTTGTATTGGGGGACAAAGACAGAAATTCCACATATTTAGAGGCATAAAAGTAGAAATTCCCCTTCTTTTGGAGCAAAAATGAAGAAATTTTCCTTTTTTATGGCAAAAAGGTATGGATTCTTCTTATTTTCGGGCAAAAAGGCAGAAATTCCCCGTATTTTGGAGCAAAATTGCAGAAATTCCCCTAATTGTGGGGCAAACAGGCAGAAATTCCTTATATGTTGGGGCAAAAAGACAGAAATTCTCCTTATTTTGGGTCAAAAGTCAGAAATTCCACATATTTCCGGGCAAAATTCCAGAAATTTCACATATTTTGGGGCAAAATTGGAGAAATTTCACTTATTTTGGGGCAAAATTTCAGAAATTTCACTTATTTCAGAAAAAAAAATCAGAAATTTTCTTATTTGGAAGCAAAAAGGCACAAATTTCTTTTATTTTGTTACAAAATTGCAGAAATTTCCCTTATTTTGGGACAAAATTGCAGAAATTTCCCTTATTTTGGGGCAAAATTGCAGAAATTTCACTTATTTCAGGAAGAAAATGCAGAAATTTTCCTTATTTTGAGGCAAAAAAGCAGAAATTCCTAATATTTTGTGGAAAAAATGCAGAAATTCTCCTTATTTTGAGGTAAAAGGGTGAAATTCCTCTTATTTGGGAGCAAAAAGTCAGAAATTTCCCTTATTTTGGGGCAAAATTGCAGAAATTTAACTTATTTCAGGGTAATAAGTCAGAAATTTTCTTTATTTTGGACAAAAAAGACAGAAATTCCCTTTGTTTTGGGGAAAAAATACATAAATTGCACTTATTTAGAGGCAAAAAAGCAGAAATTCCCCTTATTTTGGTTCAAAATTGCAGAAATTTCACTTACTTCAGGGCAATAAGTAAAAAATTTTCCTTATTTGGGGGCAAAAAAGACAGAAATTACCTTTGTTTTGGGGGAAAAAGACAGAAATTCCACTTATTTAGTGGCAAAAAAGCAGAATTCCCCTTATTTTGGAGCAAAATTACAGAAATTTCCCTTTTTTATGGCAAAAAGGTATGCATTCTTCTTATTTTCGGGCAAAAATGCAGAAATTCCCCGTATTTTAGAGCAAAATTGCAGAAATTAACCTAACTGTGGGGCAAAAAGGCAGAAATTCCCTATATGTTGGGGCAAAAAGACAGAAATTCTCCTTATCTTGGGGCAAAACTCAGAAATTCCACTTATTTTGGGGAAAAATTCCTGAAATTTCCCTTATTTGGGGCAAAATTGCAGAAATTTCACTTATTTTGGGGCAAAATTGAAGAAATTTCACTTATTTCAAGGAAAAAAAGCAGAAATTATCTTATTTAGGGGCAAAAAGGCAGAAATTTCTCATATTTTGGTACAAAATTGCAGAAATTTTTCTTATTTTGGGCAAAAAGGCAGAAATTTCCCATATTTTAAGGCAAAAATGCAGAAATTCCCATTATTTTGAGGTAAAAAGGCTGAAATTCCCCTTATTTGAGGGTAAAAAGGCAGAAATTTCCCTTATTTTGTGGCAAAATTGCAGAAATTTCACTTATTTCAGGGTAATAAGTCAGAAATTTTCCTTATTTTGGGGCAAAAAAAAACAGAAATTCCCTTTGTTTTGGGGGAAAAAGACAGAAATTCCACATATTTAGAGGCATATAAGCAGAAATTCCCCTCATTTTGGAGCAAAAACGGAGAAATTTCCCTTTTTTATGGCCAAAAGTTATGCATTCCTATTATTTTCAGACAAAAAAGGCAGAAATTCCCTTTATTTTCGAGCAAAATTGCAGAAATTTTCCTAATTGTGGGGCAAAAAGGCAGAAATTCCCTATATGTTGGGGCAAAAAGACAGAAATTCTCCTTATTTTTGGGCAAAACTCAGAAATTTAACTTATTTTGTGGCAAAATTGTCAGAAATTTCATTTATTTCAGAAAAAAAGGAGATATTTTCTTATTTTGGGGCCAAAAGGCAGAAATTTTTTTTATTTTGTTACAAAATTGCAAATTTTTTTCTCTTATTTTGGGGCAAAAAGACAGAAATTCCCTTTTTTTGGAGAAAAAGACAGAAATTCCACTTTTTTAGAGGTAAAAAAGCAGTAATTCCCCTTATTTTGGAGCAAAAATGAAGAAATTTCACTTTTTAAGGGCAAAAAGGTATGCATTCTTCTTATTTTGGAGCAAAATTGCAGAAATTTTCCTTTTTTATGGCAAAAAGGTATGCATTCTTCTTTTTTTTGGTCAAAATGGCAGAAATTCCCCGTATTTTGGAGCAAAATTGCAGAAATTCCCCTAATTGTGAAGCAAAAAGGCAGAAATTTCCTATATGTTGGGGCAAAAAGACAGAAATCCTCCTTATTTTGGGGCAAAACTCAGAAATTCCACTTATTTTGGGGCAAAATTCCAGAAATTTCCCTTATTTTGGGGCAAAATTGCAGAAATTTCACTTATTTTGAGGCAAAATTGGAGAAATTTCACTTATTTCAGGGAAGAAAAGCAGAAATTTTCTTATTTTGTGGCAAAAAGGAAGAAATTTCTTTTATTTTTGTACAAAATTGCAGAAATTTTTCTTATTTTGTGCAAAAAGGCAGAAATTTTCCATATTTTGGGGCAAAAATGCAGAAATTCCCCTTATTTTGAGGTAAAAAGGCTGAAATTCCCTTTATTTGGGGACAAAAAGGCAGAAATTTCCCTTATTTTGGTACAAAATTACAGAAATTTTATTTATTTCAGAAAAAAAAATGCAGAAATTTTCTTATTTTGGGGCAAAAAGGCAGAAATTTTTTTTATTTTGTTACAAAATTGCAGAATTTATTCTTATTTTGGGGCAAAAAAGCAGAAATTTCCCATAATTTGGGGCAATAATTCAGAAATTGCCCTTATTTTGAGGTAAAAAGGCTGAAATTCCCCATATTTGGGTCTAAAAGGCAGAAATTTCTCTTATTTTGGGGCAAATTGCAGAAATTTCACTTACTTCAGGGTAATAAGTCAGAAATTTTCCTTATTTTGGGGCAAAAAAGACAGAAATTACCTTTGTTTTGGGGGAAAAAGACAGAAATTCCACTTATTTAGAGGCAAAAAAGCAGAATTCCCCTTATTTTGGAGCAAAAATGAAGAAATTTCCTTTTTTTATGCCAGAAAGTTATGCATTCTTCTTATTTTCGGGCAAAAATGCAGAAATTCCCCGTATTTTGGAGCAAAATTGCAGAAATTCCCCTAATTGTGGGGCAAAAAGGCAGAAATTCCCTAAATGTTGGGGCAAAAAGACAGAAATTCTCCTTATTTTGGGGCAAAACTCAGAAATTCCACTTATTTCGGAGCAAAATTCCAGAAATTTCACTTATATTGGGGCAAAATTGCAGAAATTACACTTATTTTGGGGAAAAATTGCAGAAATTTCACTTATTTCAAAAAAAAGCAGAAATTCTCTTATTTTGGGGCAAAAAGGCAGAAATTTCTTTTATTTTGGTACAAAATTGCAGAAATTTTTCTTATTTTGGAGCAAAAAGGCAGAAATTTTCCATATTTTGGGGCAAAAATGCAGAAATTCCCCTTATTTTGAGTTAAAAGGCTGAAATTCCCCTTAATTGAGGGCAAAAAGGCAGAAATTTCCTTATTTTGGGGCAAAATTGCAAAAATTTCACTTATTTCAGGGTAATCAGTCAGAAATTTTCCTTATTTTGGGGCAAAAAGACAGAAATTCCTTTTGTTTTTGGGGAAAAAGACAGATATTCCACTTTTTTAGAGGCAAAAAAGGAGAAATTTCTTTTTATTTTGGAGCAAAAATAAAGAAATTTCTCTTTTTTGTGGCAAAAGGTATGCATTCCCCTTATTTTCTGGCTAAAAAGCAGAAATTCCCCGTATTTTGGAGCAAAATTGCAGAAATTCCCCTAATTGTGGGGCAAAAAGGCAGAAAATCCCTATATGTTAGGGCAAAAAAACAAAAATTCTCTTTATTTTGGTGGCAAAACTCAGAAATTCCACTTATTTTGGGGCAAAATTCCAGAAATTTGCCTCATTTTGTGGCAAAATTGCCGAAATTTCACTTATTTTGGGGCAAAATTGCAGAAATTTCACTTATTTCAGTGAAAAAAGGCAGAAATTTTTTTATTTTGAGGCAAAAAGGCAGAAATTCCTAATATTTTGTGGCTAAAATGCAGAAATTCCTTTTATTTTGAGGTAAAAATCCTGAAATTCCCCTTATTTGGGGGCAAAAAAGCAGAAATTTCCCTTATTTTGGGGCAAAATTGCAGAAATTTCACTTATTTCAGGGTAATAAGTCAGAAATTTTCTTTATTTTAGACAAAAAAGACAGAAATTCCCTTTGTTTTGGGGAAAAAATACATAAATTGCACTTATTTAGAGGCAAAAAAGCAGAAATTCCCCTTATTTTGGTTCAAAATTGCAGAAATTTCACTTACTTCAGGGCAATAAGTAAAAAATTTTCCTTATTTGGGGACAAAAAAGACAGAAATTACCTTTGTTTTGGGGGAAAAAGACAGAAATTCCACTTATTTAGTGGCAAAAAAGCAGAATTCCCCTTATTTTGGAGCAAAATTACAGAAATTTCCCTTTTTTATGGCCAAAAGTTATGCATTCCTATTATTTTCAGACAAAAAAGGCAGAAATTCCCTTTATTTTCGAGCAAAATTGCAGAAATTTTCCTAATTGTGGGGCAAAAAGGCAGAAATTCCCTATATGTTGGGGCAAAAAGACAGAAATTCTCCTTATTTTTGGGCAAAACTCAGAAATTTAACTTATTTTGTGGCAAAATTGTCAGAAATTTCATTTATTTCAGAAAAAAAGGAGATATTTTCTTATTTTGGGGCCAAAAGGCAGAAATTTTTTTTATTTTGTTACAAAATTGCAAATTTTTTTCTCTTATTTTGGGGCAAAAAGACAGAAATTCCCTTTTTTTGGAGAAAAAGACAGAAATTCCACTTTTTTAGAGGTAAAAAAGCAGTAATTCCCCTTATTTTGGAGCAAAAATGAAGAAATTTCACTTTTTAAGGGCAAAAAGGTATGCATTCTTCTTATTTTGGAGCAAAATTGCAGAAATTTTCCTTTTTTATGGCAAAAAGGTATGCATTCTTCTTTTTTTTGGTCAAAATGGCAGAAATTCCCCGTATTTTGGAGCAAAATTGCAGAAATTCCCCTAATTGTGAAGCAAAAAGGCAGAAATTTCCTATATGTTGGGGCAAAAAGACAGAAATCCTCCTTATTTTGGGGCAAAACTCAGAAATTCCACTTATTTTGGGGCAAAATTCCAGAAATTTCCCTTATTTTGGGGCAAAATTGCAGAAATTTCACTTATTTTGAGGCAAAATTGGAGAAATTTCACTTATTTCAGGGAAGAAAAGCAGAAATTTTCTTATTTTGTGGCAAAAAGGAAGAAATTTCTTTTATTTTTGTACAAAATTGCAGAAATTTTTCTTATTTTGTGCAAAAAGGCAGAAATTTTCCATATTTTGGGGCAAAAATGCAGAAATTCCCCTTATTTTGACGTAAAAAGGCTGAAATTCCCTTTATTTGGGGACAAAAAGGCAGAAATTTCCCTTATTTTGGTACAAAATTACAGAAATTTTATTTATTTCAGAAAAAAAAAATGCAGAAATTTTCTTATTTTGGGGCAAAAAGGCAGAAATTTTTTTTATTTTGTTACAAAATTGCAGAATTTATTCTTATTTTGGGGCAAAAAAGCAGAAATTTCCCATATTTTGGGGCAATAATTCAGAAATTGCCCTTATTTTGAGGTAAAAAGGCTGAAATTCCCCATATTTGGGTCTAAAAGGCAGAAATTTCTCTTATTTTGGGGCAAATTGCAGAAATTTCACTTACTTCAGGGTAATAAGTCAGAAATTTTCCTTATTTTGGGGCAAAAAAGACAGAAATTACCTTTGTTTTGGGGGAAAAAGACAGAAATTCCACTTATTTAGAGGCAAAAAAGCAGAATTCCCCTTATTTTGGAGCAAAAATGAAGAAATTTCCTTTTTTTATGCCAGAAAGTTATGCATTCTTCTTATTTTCGGGCAAAAATGCAGAAATTCCCCGTATTTTGGAGCAAAATTGCAGAAATTCCCCTAATTGTGGGGCAAAAAGGCAGAAATTCCCTAAATGTTGGGGCAAAAAGACAGAAATTCTCCTTATTTTGGGGCAAAACTCAGAAATTCCACTTATTTCGGAGCAAAATTCCAGAAATTTCACTTATATTGGGGCAAAATTGCAGAAATTACACTTATTTTGGGGAAAAATTGCAGAAATTTCACTTATTTCAAAAAAAAGCAGAAATTCTCTTATTTTGGGGCAAAAAGGCAGAAATTTCTTTTATTTTGGTACAAAATTGCAGAAATTTTTCTTATTTTGGAGCAAAAAGGCAGAAATTTTCCATATTTTGGGGCAAAAATGCAGAAATTCCCCTTATTTTGAGTTAAAAGGCTGAAATTCCCCTTAATTGAGGGCAAAAAGGCAGAAATTTCCTTATTTTGGGGCAAAATTGCAAAAATTTCACTTATTTCAGGGTAATCAGTCAGAAATTTTCCTTATTTTGGGGCAAAAAGACAGAAATTCCTTTTGTTTTTGGGGAAAAAGACAGATATTCCACTTTTTTAGAGGCAAAAAAGGAGAAATTTCTTTTTATTTTGGAGCAAAAATAAAGAAATTTCTCTTTTTTGTGGCAAAAGGTATGCATTCCCCTTATTTTCTGGCTAAAAAGCAGAAATTCCCCGTATTTTGGAGCAAAATTGCAGAAATTCCCCTAATTGTGGGGCAAAAAGGCAGAAATTTCCTAAATGTTGGGGCAAAAAGACAGAAATTCTCCTTATTTTGGGGCAAAACTCAGAAATTCCACTTATTTCGGAGCAAAATTCCAGAAATTTCACTTATATTGGGGCAAAATTGCAGAAATTACACTTATTTCAAAAAAAAAGCAGAAATTTTCTTATTTTGGGGCAAAAATGCAGAAATTCCCCTTATTTTGAGTAAAAAGGCTGAAATTCCCCTTAATTGGGGGCAAAAAGGCAGAAATTTCCTTATTTTGGGGCAAAATTGCAGAAATTACACTTATTTCAGGGTAATCAGTCAGAAATTTTCCTTATTTTGGGCAAAAAAGACAGAAATTCCCTTTGTTTTGGGGGAAAAATACATAAATTCCACTTATTTAGAGGCAAAAAAGCAGAAATTCCCTTTATTTTGGTTCAAAATTGCAGAAATTTCACTTACTTCAGAGTAATAAGTCAGAAATTTTCTTTATTTTGGGGCAAAAAAGACAGAAATTACCTTTGTTTTGGGGGAAAAAGACAGAAATTCCACTTATTTAGAGGCAAAAAAGTAGAATTCCCCTTATTTTGGAGCAAAAACGAAGAAATTTCCCTTTTTAATGCAAAAAGTTATGCATTCTTCTTATTTTCGGGCAAAAAGGCAGAAATTCCCCGTATTTTGGAGCAAAATTGCAGAAATTCCCCTAATTGTGTGGCAAAAAGGCAGAAATTCCCTATATGTTGGGGCAAAAAGACAGAAATGCTCCTTATTTGGGGGCAAAACTCAGAAATTCCACTTATTTTGGGGCAAAATTACAGAGATTTCCCTTATTTTGGGGCAAAATTGCAGAAATTTCACTTATGGCAGGGATTAAAGTCAGAAAATTTCATTATTTTGGGGCAAAAGTCAGAAATTCCTAATATTTTGTGGCAAAAATGCAGAAATTCCCCTTATTTTGAGGTAAAAGGATGAAATTTCTCTTATTTGGGGGCAAAAGGAAGAAATTTCCCTTATTTTGGGGCAAAATTGCAGAAATTTCACTTATTTCAGGGTAATAATTCAGAAAATTTCCTTATTTTGGTGCAAAAAAGACAGAAATTCCCCTTGTTTTAGGGGAAAAAGACGGAAATTCCACATATTTAGAGGCAAAAAAGCAGAAATTCCCCTTATTTTGGAGTAAAATTACAGAAATTTCCCTTTTTTACGGAAAAAGGTATGCATTCTTCTTATTTTCGGGCAAAAAGGCAGAAATTCCCCGTATTTTGGAGCAAAATTGCAAAAATTAATCTAATTGTGGGGCAAAAATGCAGAAATTCCCTATATGTTGGGGCAAAAAGACAGAAATTCTCCTTATTTTGGGGAAACTCAGAAATTCCACTCATTTTGGGGCAAAATTCCAGAAATTTCCCTTATTTTGGGGCAAAATTGCAGAAATTTCACTTATTTTGTGGCAAAATTAGAGAAATTTCACTTATTTCAGAGAAAAAAAAGCAGAAAATTTCTTATTTTGGGGCAAATAGGCAGAAATTTCCCATATTATGGGGCAAACATGCAGAAATTCCCCTTCATTTTGTGGTAAAAAGGCTGAAATTCCCCTTATTTGGGGGTAAAAATGCAGAAATTTTCCTTATTTTGGGGCAAAATTTCAGAAATTCCCCTAATTGTGGGGCAAAAAGGCAGAAATTCCCTAAATGTTAGGGCAAAAAGACAGAAATTCTCCTTATTTTGGGGCAAAACTCAGAAATTCCACTTATTTCGGAGCAAAATTCCAGAAATTTCACTTATATTGGGGCAAAATTGCAGAAATTACACTTATTTTGGGGCAAAATTGCAGAAATTTCACTTATTTCAAAAAAAAGCAGAAATTTTCTTATTTTGGGGCAAAAAGGCAGAAATTTCTTTTATTTTGGTACAAAATTGCAGAAATTTTTCTTATTTTGGAGCAAATGCAGAAATTTTCCATATTTTGGGGCAAAAATGCAGAAATTCCCCTTATTTTGAGTAAAAAGTCTGAAATTCCCCTTAATTGGGGGCAAAAAGGCAGAAATTTCCTTAATTTGGGGCAAAATTGTAAAAATTTCACTTATTTCAGGATAATCAGTCAGAAATTTTGCTTATTTTGGGGCAAAATTGCAGAAAATTTATTTATTTTGGGGCAAAATTGCAGAAATTTCACTTATTTCAGTGAAAAAAGGCAGAAATTTTCCTTATTTTGGGACAAAAAGGCAGAAATTCCTAATATTTTGTGGCAAAAATGCAGAAGTTCCCGTTATTTTGAGGTAAAAATGCTGAAATTCCCCTTATTTGGGGGCAAGAAAGCAGAAATTTCCCTTATTTTGGGGCAAAATTGAAGAAAGTTCATTTATTTCAGGGTAATAAGTCAGAAATTTTCCTTATTTTGGGCAAAAAAGACAGAAATTCCCTTTGTTTTGGGGGAAAAATACATAAATTCCACTTATTTAGAGCGCAAAAAAGCAGAATTCCCCTTATTTTGGAGCAAAAATGAAGAAATTTCCATTTTTTATGGCAAAAAGTTATGCATTCTTCTTATTTTCGGGCAAAAAGGCAGAAATTCCCCGTATTTTGGAGCAAAATTGAAGAAATTCCCCTAATTGTGGGGCAAAAAGGCAGAAATTCCCTATATGTTGGGGCAAAAAGCCAGAAATTCTCCTTATTTGGGGGCAAAACCCAGAAATTACACTTATTTTGGGGCAAAATTCCAGAGATTTCCCTTATTTTGGGGCAAAATTGCAGAAATTTCACTTATGGCAGGGAAAAAAAACAGAAAATTTCATTATTTTGGGGCAAAAAGTCAGAAATTCCTAATATTTTGTGGCAAAAATGCAGAAATTCCCCTTATTTTGAGGTAAAAGGGTGAAATTCCTCTTATTTGGGGGAAAAAGGCAGAAATTTCCCTTATTTATGGGCAAAATTGCAGAAATTTCACTTATTTCAGGGTAATAAGTCAGAAATTTTCCTTATTTTGGGCAAAAAAGACAGAAATTCCCTTTGTTTTGGGGGAAAAATACATAAATTCCACTTATTTAGAGGCAAAAAAGCAGAAATTCCCCTTATTTTGGAGCAAAATTACAGAAATTTCCCTTTTTTATGGAAAAAGATATGCATTCTTCTTATTTTCGGGCAAAAAGGCAGAAATTCCCCGTATTTTGGAGCAAAATTGCAGAAATTAACCTAATTGTGGGGCAAAAATGCAGAAATTCCCTATATGTTGGGGCAAAAGGACAGAAATTCTCCTTATTTTGGGGAAACTCAGAAATTCCACTCATTTTGGGGCAAAATTCCAGAAATTTCCCTTATTTTGGGGCAAAATTGCAGAAATTTCACTTATTTTGTGGCAAAATTAGAGAAATTTCACTTATTTCAGAGAAAAAAAGCAGAAATTTTCTTATTTTGGTGAAAAAGGCAGAAATTTCCCATATTTTGGTACAAAATTGCAGAAATTTTTCTTATTTTGGGCAAAAAGGCAGAAATTTCCCATATTTTGGGGCAAACATGCAGAAATTCCCCTTCATTTTGAGGTAAAAAGGCTGAAATTCCCCTTATTTGGGGGTAAAAAGGCAGAAATTTCCCTTATTTTGGGGCAAAATTGCAGAAATTTCACTTATCTCAGGGTAATAAGTCAGAAATTTTCCTTATTTTGGGGCAAAAAATACAGAATTTCCTTTTGTTTTGCGGGAAAAAGACAGAAATTCCACGTATTTAGAGGTATAAAAGCAGAAATTCCCCTCATTTTGGAGCAAAAATGAAGAAATTTCCCTTTTTTATGGCAAAAAGGTATGCATTCTTATTATTTTCGGACAAAAATGGCAGAAATTCTCCGTATTTTGGAGCAAAATTGCAGAAATACCCCTAATTGTGGGGCAAAAAGGCAGAAATTCCCTATATTTTGGGGCAAAAAGACAGAAATTCTCCTTATTTTAGGGCAAAATTCAGAACTTTAACTTATTTTTGAGCAAAATTGCAGAAATTTCACTTATTTCATAAAAAAAGGAGAAATTTTCATATTTTGGAGCCAAAAGGCAGAAATTTCTTTTATTTTGTTACAAAATTGCAGATTTTTTTCTTATTTTGGGGCAAAAAGGCAGAAATTTCCCATATTTTGGGGCAAAAATGCAGAAATTTTTTTTATTTTGAGTTTAAATGCTGAAATTCCCCTTATTTGGGGGCAAAAAGGCAGAAATTTCTCTTATTTTGGAACAAAATTGCAGAAATTTCACTTATGTCAGGGTAATAAGTCAGAAATTTTCCTTTTTTGGGGCCAGAAAACAGAAATTCCCTTAGTTTTGGGGGAAAAAGACAGAAATTCCACTTATTTAGAGGCAAAAATGCAGAAATTCCTAATATTTTGTGGCAAAAATGCAGAAATTCCCCTTATTTTGAGGTAAAAAGCTGAAATTCCCCTTATTTGGGAGCAAAAAGGCAGAAATTTCCCTTATTTTGGGGAAAAATTGCAGAAATTTCACTTATTTCAGGGTAATAAGTCAGAAATTTTCCTTATTTTGGGGCAAAAAACCAGAAATTCCCTTTGTATTGGGGGACAAAGACAGAAATTCCACATATTTAGAGACATAAAAGTAGAAATTCCCCTTCTTTTGGAGCAAAAATGAAGAAATTTTCCTTTTTTATGGCAAAAAGGTATGGATTCTTCTTATTTTCGGGCAAAAAGGCAGAAATTCCCCGTATTTTGGAGCAAAATTGCAGAAATTCCCCTAATTGTGTGGCAAACAGGCAGAAATTCCTTATATGTTGGGGCAAAAAGACAGAAATTCTCCTTATTTTGGGTCAAAACTCAGAAATTCCACATATTTCCGGGCAAAATTCCAGAAATTTCACATATTTTGGGGCAAAATTGGAGAAATTTCACTTATTTTGGGGCAAAATTTCAGAAATTTCACTTATTTCAGAAAAAAAAATCAGAAATTTTCTTATTGGGAAGCAAAAAGGGACAAATTTCTTTTATTTTGTTACAAAATTGCAGAAATTTCCCTTATTTTGGGACAAAATTGCAGAAATTTCCCTTATTTTGGGGCAAAATTGCAGAAATTTCACTTATTTCAGGAAAAAAAGGCAGAAATTTTCCTTATTTTGAGGCAAAAAAGCAGAAATTCCTAATATTTTGTGGAAAAAATGCAGAAATTCTCCTTATTTTGAGGTAAAAGGGTGAAATTCCTCTTATTTGGGAGCAAAAAGTCAGAAATTTCCCTTATTTTGGGGCAAAATTGCAGAAATTTCACTTATTTCAGGGTAATAAGTCAGAAATTTTTTTTAATTTGGTGCAAAAAAGACAGAAATTCCCTTTGTTTTGGCGGAAAAAGACAGAAATTCCACATATTTAGAGGCAAAAAAGCAGAAATTCCCCTTATTTTGGAGCAAAATTACAGAAATTTCCCTTTTTTATGGAAAAAAGGTATGCATTCTTCTTATTTTCGGGCAAAAATGCAGAAATTCCTTGTATTTTAGAGCAAAATTGCAGAAATTAACCTAACTGTGGGGCAAAAAGGCAGAAATTCCCTATATGTTGGGGCAAAAAGCCAGAAATTCTCCTTATTTTGGGGCAAAACTCAGAAATTCCACTTATTTTGGGGCAAAATTCCAGAAATTTCCCTTATTTGGGGCAAAATTGCAGAAATTTCACTTATTTTGGGGCAAAATTGAAGAAATTTCACTTATTTCAAGGAAAAAAAGCAGAAATTATCTTATTTTGGGGCAAAAAGGCAGAAATTTCTCATATTTTGGTACAAAATTGCAGAAATTTTTCTTATTTTGGGCAAAAAGGCAGAAATTTTCCATATTTTGGGGCAAAAATGCAGAAATTCCCCTTATTTTGAATAAAAAGGCTGAAATTCCCCTTAATTGGGGGCAAAAAGGCAGAAATTTCCTTAATTTGGGGCAAAATTGTAAAAATTTCACTTATTTCAGGATAATCAGTCAGAAATTTTGCTTATTTTGGGGCAAAATTGCAGAAAATTTACTTATTTTGGGGCAAAATTGCAGAAATTTCACTTATTTCAGTGAAAAAAGGCAGAAATTTTCCTTATTTTGGGGCAAAAAGGCAGAAATTCCTAATATTTTGTGGCAAAAATGCAGAAGTTCCCGATATTTTGAGGTAAAAATGCTGAAATTCCCCTTATTTGGGGGCAAGAAAGCAGAAATTTCCCTTATTTTGGGGCAAAATTGAAGAAAGTTCATTTATTTCAGGGTAATAAGTCAGAAATTTTCCTTATTTTGGGCAAAAAAGACAGAAATTCCCTTTGTTTTGGGGGAAAAATACATAAATTCCACTTATTTAGAGGCAAAAAAGCAGAAATTCCCCTATTTTGGTTCAAAATTGCAGAAATTTCACTTACTTCAGGGTAATAAGTCAGAAATTTTCCTTATTTTGGGGCAAAAAAGACAGAAATTACCTTTGTTTTGGGGGAAAAAGACAGAAATTCCACTTATTTAGAGGCAAAAAAGCAGAATTCCCCTTATTTTGGAGCAAAAATGAAGAAATTTCCATTTTTTATGGCAAAAAGTTATGCATTCTTCTTATTTTCGGGCAAAAAGGCAGAAATTCCCCGTATTTTGGAGCAAAATTGAAGAAATTCCCCTAATTGTGGGGCAAAAAGGCAGAAATTCCCTATATGTTGGGGCAAAAAGACAGAAATTCTCCTTATTTGGGGGCAAAACTCAGAAATTACACTTATTTTGGGGCAAAATTCCAGAGATTTCCCTTATTTTGGGGCAAAATTGCAGAAATTTCACTTATGGCAGGGAAAAAAAACAGAAAATTTCATTATTTTGGGGCAAAAAGTCAGAAATTCCTAATATTTTGTGGCAAAAATGCAGAAATTCCCCTTATTTTGAGGTAAAAGGGTGAAATTCCTCTTATTTGGGGGCAAAAAGGCAGAAATTTCCCTTATTTTTGGGCAAAATTGCAGAAATTTCACTTATTTCAGGGTAATAAGTCAGAAATTTTCCTTATTTTGGGCAAAAAAGACAGAAATTCCCTTTGTTTTGGGGAAAAAATACATAAATTCCACTTATTTAGAGGCAAAAAAGCAGAAATTCCCCTTATTTTGGAGCAAAATTACAGAAATTTCCCTTATTTATGGAAAAAGGTATGCATTCTTCTTATTTTCGGGCAAAAAGGCAGAAATTCCCCGTATTTTGGAGCAAAATTGCAGAAATTAACCTAATTGTGGGGCAAAAATGCAGAAATTCCCTATATGTTGGGGCAAAAAGACAGAAATTCTCCTTATTTTGGGGAAACTCAGAAATTCCACTCATTTTGGGGCAAAATTCCAGAAATTTCCCTTATTTTGGGGCAAAATTGCAGAAATTTCACTTATTTTGTGGCAAAATTAGAGAAATTTCACTTATTTCAGGGAAAAAAAGCAGAAATTTTCTTATTTTGGTGAAAAAGGCAGAAATTTCCCATATTTTGGTACAAAATTGCAGAAATTTTTCTTATTTTGGGCAAAAAGGCAGAAATTTCCCATATTTTGGGGCAAACATGCAGAAATTCCCCTTCATTTTGAGGTAAAAAGGCTGAAATTCCCCTTATTTGGGGGTAAAAAGGCAGAAATTTCCCTTATTTTGGGGCAAAATTGCAGAAATTTCACTTATCTCAGGGTAATAAGTCAGAAATTTTCCTTATTTTGGGGCAAAAAATACAGAATTTCCTTTTGTTTTGCGGGAAAAAGACAGAAATTCCACGTATTTAGAGGTATAAAAGCAGAAATTCCCCTCATTTTGGAGCAAAAATGAAGAAATTTCCCTTTTTTATGGCAAAAAGGTATGCATTCTTATTATTTTCGGACAAAAATGGCAGAAATTCTCCGTATTTTGGAGCAAAATTGCAGAAATACCCCTAATTGTGGGGCAAAAAGGCAGAAATTCCCTATATTTTGGGGCAAAAAGACAGAAATTCTCCTTATTTTAGGGCAAAATTCAGAAATTTAACTTATTTTTGAGCAAAATTGCAGAAATTTCACTTATTTCATAAAAAAAGGAGAAATTTTCTTATTTTGGAGCCAAAAGGCAGAAATTTCTTTTATTTTGTTACAAAATTGCAGATTTTTTTCTTATTTTGGGGCAAAAAGGCAGAAATTTCCCATATTTTGGGGCAAAAATGCAGAAATTTTTTTTATTTTGAGTTTAAATGCTGAAATTCCCCTTATTTGGGGGCAAAAAGGCAGAAATTTCTCTTATTTTGGAACAAAATTGCAGAAATTTCACTTATGTCAGGGTAATAAGTCAGAAATTTTCCTTTTTTGGGGCCAGAAAACAGAAATTCCCTTTGTTTTGGGGGAAAAAGACAGAAATTCCACTTATTTAGAGGCAAAAATGCAGAAATTCCTAATATTTTGTGGCAAAAATGCAGAAATTCCCCTTATTTTGAGGTAAAAAGCTGAAATTCCCCTTATTTGGGAGCAAAAAGGCAGAAATTTCCCTTATTTTGGGGAAAAATTGCAGAAATTTCACTTATTTCAGGGTAATAAGTCAGAAATTTTCCTTATTTTGGGGCAAAAAAACAGAAATTCCCTTTGTATTGGGGGACAAAGACAGAAATTCCACATATTTAGAGGCATAAAAGTAGAAATTCCCCTTCTTTTGGAGCAAAAATGAAGAAATTTTCCTTTTTTATGGCAAAAAGGTATGGATTCTTCTTATTTTCGGGCAAAAAGGCAGAAATTCCCCGTATTTTGGAGCAAAATTGCAGAAATTCCCCTAATTGTGGGGCAAACAGGCAGAAATTCCTTATATGTTGGGGCAAAAAGACAGAAATTCTCCTTATTTTGGGTCAAAAGTCAGAAATTCCACATATTTCCGGGCAAAATTCCAGAAATTTCACATATTTTGGGGCAAAATTGGAGAAATTTCACTTATTTTGGGGCAAAATTTCAGAAATTTCACTTATTTCAGAAAAAAAAATCAGAAATTTTCTTATTTGGAAGCAAAAAGGGACAAATTTCTTTTATTTTGTTACAAAATTGCAGAAATTTCCCTTATTTTGGGACAAAATTGCAGAAATTTCCCTTATTTTGGGGCAAAATTGCAGAAATTTCACTTATTTCAGGAAGAAAAGGCAGAAATTTTCTTTATTTTGAGGCAAAAAAGCAGAAATCCCTAATATTTTGTGGAAAAAATGCAGAAATTCTCCTTATTTTGAGGTAAAAGGGTGAAATTCCTCTTATTTGGGAGCAAAAAGTCAGAAATTTCCCTTATTTTGGGGCAAAATTGCAGAAATTTAACTTATTTCAGGGTAATAAGTCAGAAATTTTCTTTATTTTGGACAAAAAAGACAGAAATTCCCTTTGTTTTGGGGAAAAAATACATAAATTGCACTTATTTAGAGGCAAAAAAGCAGAAATTCCCCTTATTTTGGTTCAAAATTGCAGAAATTTCACTTACTTCAGGGCAATAAGTAAAAAATATTCCTTATTTGGGGGCAAAAAAGACAGAAATTACCTTTGTTTTGGGGGAAAAAGACAGAAATTCCACTTATTTAGTGGCAAAAAAGCAGAATTCCCCTTATTTTGGAGCAAAATTACAGAAATTTCCCTTTTTTATGGCAAAAAGGTATGCATTCTTCTTATTTTCGGGCAAAAATGCAGAAATTCCCCGTATTTTAGAGCAAAATTGCAGAAATTAACCTAACTGTGGGGCAAAAAGGCAGAAATTCCCTATATGTTGGGGCAAAAAGACAGAAATTCTCCTTATCTTGGGGCAAAACTCAGAAATTCCACTTATTTTGGGGCAAAATTCCTGAAATTTCCCTTATTTGGGGCAAAATTGCAGAAATTTCACTTATTTTGGGGCAAAATTGAAGAAATTTCACTTATTTCAAGGAAAAAAAGCAGAAATTATCTTATTTTGGGGCAAAAAGGCAGAAATTTCTCATATTTTGGTACAAAATTGCTGAAATTTTTCTTATTTTGGGCAAAAAGGCAGAAATTTCCCATATTTTAAGGCAAAAATGCAGAAATTCCCATTATTTTGAGGTAAAAAGGCTGAAATTCCCCTTATTTGAGGGTAAAAAGGCAGAAATTTCCCTTATTTTGTGGCAAAATTGCAGAAATTTCACTTATTTCAGGGTAATAAGTCAGAAATTTTCCTTATTTTGGGGCAAAAAAAACAGAAATTCCCTTTGTTTTGGGGGAAAAAGACAGAAATTCCACATATTTAGAGGCATATAAGCAGAAATTCCCCTCATTTTGGAGCAAAAACGGAGAAATTTCCCTTTTTTATGGCCAAAAGTTATGCATTCCTATTATTTTCAGACAAAAAAGGCAGAAATTCCCTTTATTTTCGAGCAAAATTGCAGAAATTTTCCTAATTGTGGGGCAAAAAGGCAGAAATTCCCTATATCTTGGGGCAAAAAGACAGAAATTCTCCTTATTTTTGGGCAAAACTCAGAAATTTAACTTATTTTGTGGCAAAATTGTCAGAAATTTCATTTATTTCAGAAAAAAAGGAGATATTTTCTTATTTTGGGGCCAAAAGGCAGAATTTTTTTTTTATTTTGTTACAAAATTGCAAATTTTTTTCTCTTATTTTGGGGCAAAAAGACAGAAATTCCCTTTTTTTGGAGAAAAAGACAGAAATTCCACTTTTTTAGAGGTAAAAAAGCAGTAATTCCCCTTATTTTGGAGCAAAAATGAAGAAATTTCACTTTTTAAGGGCAAAAAGGTATGCATTCTTCTTATTTTTGGGCAATAAGGCAGAAATTCCTCTTATTTTGGAGCAAAATTGCAGAAATTTCCCAAATTGTGGGGCAAAAAGGAAGAAATTCCCTATGTGTTTGGGCAAAAATACAGAAATTCTTCTTATTTTGGGGCAAAACTTAGAAATTCCACTTATTTTGGGGCAAAATTCCAATAATTTCCCTTATTTTGGGGCAAAATTGCAGAAATTTCACTTATTTCAGGAAAAAAAAGCAGAAATTTTCTTATTTCGGGGCAAAATTGCAGAAATTTCACTTATTTTGGGGCAAAATTGGAGAAATTTCACTTATTTCAGGGAAAAAAGCATAAATTGTCTTATTTTGTGGCAAAAAAGCAGAAATTTCCCATATTTTGTGGCAAAAATGCAGAAATGCCCCTTATTTTGAGGTAAAAAGGCTGAAATTCCTCTTATTTGGGGGCAATAAGGCAGAAATTTCCCTTATTTTGAGGCAAAATTGTAGAAATTTCACTTATTTCAGGGTAATAAGTCAGAAATTTTCCTTATTTTGGGGCAAAAAAGACAGAAATTCCCTTTGTTTTGGGGGAAAAAGACAGAAATTCCTCTTATTTAGAGGCAAAAAGCAGAAATTCCCCTTATTTTGAAGCAAAAATTAAGAAATTTCTTTTTTTGTTGCAAAAGGTAGACATTCTTCTTCTTTTCGGGTTAAAAAGCAGAAATTCCCCGTATTTTGGAGCAAAATTGCAGAAATTCCCCTAATTTTGGGGCAAAAAGGCAGAAATTTATTATGTCTTGGGGCAAAAAGACAGAAATTCTCCTTATTTTGAGGCAAAACTCAGAAATTCCACTTATTTTGGGGCAAAATTCCAGAAATTTCCCATATTTTGGGGCAAAATTGCAGAAATTTCACTTATTTTGGGGCAAAATTGCAGAAATTTCACTTATTTCAGGGAAAAAAAGCAGAAATTTTATTATTTTGGGGCAAAAAAGCAGAAATTACCTATATTTTGGTACAAAATTGCAGAAATTTTTCTTATTTTGGGCAAAAAGTCAGAAATTTCCCATATTGTGGCAAAAATGCAGAAATTCCCCTTATTTGGGGGCAAAAAGGCAGAACTTTCTTTTATTTTGGGGCAAAATTGCAGATATTTCACTGATTTCAGGGTAATAAGTCAGAAATTTTCCTTATTTTGGTGCAAAAAGACAGAAATTCCCTTTGTTTTGTAGGAAAAAGACAGAAATTCCACTTATTTAGAGGCTAAAAAGCAGAAATTCCCCTTATTTTGGAGCAAAAATGAAGAAATTTCTCTTTTTTATGGCAAAAAGGTATGCATTCTTCTTATTTTCGGGCAAAAAGGCAGAAATTCCCCGTATTTTGGAGCAAAATTACAGAAATTCCCCTAATTGTGGGGCAAAAAGGCAGAATTTCCCTATATGTTGGGGCAAAAAGACAGAAATTCTACTTATTTTGGGGCAAAACTCAGTAATTCCACTTACTTTGTGTCAAAATTCCAGAAATTTCCCTTATTTTGTGGCAAAATTTCAGAAATTTCACTTATTTTGTGGCAAAATTGCAGAAAATTGACTTATTTCAGAGAAAAAAGGCAGAAATTTTCTTTATTTTGGGGCAAAAAGGCAGAAATTCCTAATATTTTGTGGCAAAAATGCAGAAATTACCCTTATTTTGAGGTAAAAAGGCTGAAAATCCCTTAAGTTGGGGGCAAAAAGGCAGAAATTTCCCTTATTTGGGGCAAAATTGCAGAAATTTCACTTACTTCAAGGTAATAAGTCAGAAATTTTCCTTATTTTGGGGCAAAAAAGACAGAAATTACCTTTGTTTCGGGGGAAAAAGACAGAAATTCCACTTATTTAGAGGCAAAAAAGCAGAAATTTCCCTTATTTTGGAGAAAAATTGCAGAAATTTCCATTTTCATGGGAAAAAGTTATGCATTCTTCTTATTTTCGGGCTGAAAAGCAGAAATTTCGTGTATTTTTGAGCAAAATTGCAGAAATTCCTCTAATTGTAGGTCAAAAAAGCAGATATTCCCTAAATCTTTTGGCATAAAGACAGAAATTCTCCTTATTTTGGGGCAAAACTCAGAAATTCCACTTATTTTGGGGCAAAATTCCAGAAATTTCCCTTATTTTGTGGCAAAATTGCAGAAATTTCACTTATTTTGTGGCAAAATTGCAGAAATTTTACTTATATAAGGGAAAAAAAGCAGAAATTTTTTATTTTGGAGCAAAAAGGCAGAAATTTCATTTATTTTGGTACAAAATTGCAGAAATTTTTTTATTTTGGGAAAAAAGGGAGAAATTTCTCATATTTTGGGGCAAAAATGCAAAAATTTCCCTTATTTTGAGGTAAAAAGGCTGAAATTCTCCTTATTTGGGGGCAAAAAGCAGAAATTTCCCTTATTTTGGAGCAAAATTTCAGAAATTTCACTTATTTTGGGGCAAAATTGCAGAAATTTCACTTATTTCAGGGAAAAAAGCAGAAATTTTCTTATTTTGTGGCAAAATGGCAGAAATTTCACTTATTTTGGGGCAAAATTGCACAAATTTCACATATTTCAGAATAATAAGTCAGAAAATTTCCTTATTTTGGTGCAAAAAAGACAGAAATTCCCTTTGTTTTGGGGGAAAAAGACAGAAATTCCTCTTATTTAGAGGCAAAAATTAGAAATTCCCCTTATTTTGAAGCAAAAATTAAGAAATTTTTTGTGGCAAAATGTATACATTCCCCTTCTTTATGGGCTAAAAAGCAGAAATTCCCTGTATTTTGGAGCAAAATTGAAGAAATTCCCCTAATTTTGGGGCAAAAAGAAAGAAATTCCCTATGTGTTGGGGCAAAAAGACAGAAATTCTCTTTATTTTGGGGCAAAATTCCAGAAATTTTCCTTATTTTGGGGCAAAATTGCAGAAATTTCACTTATTTTGGAGCAATATTGTAGAAATTTCACTTCTTTCAGTGAAAAACATGCAGAAATTTTCTTATTTTGGGGCAAAAAAGCAGAAATTACCTATATTTTGTTACAAAATTGCAGAAATTTTTCTTATTTTGGGCAAAAATTCAGAAATTTCCCATATTGTGGCAAAAATTCAGAAATTCCCCTTATTTGGGGGCAAGAAGGCAGAAATTTCTCTTATTTTGGGGCAAAATTGCAGAAATTTCACTGATTTCATGGTAATAAGTAAGAAATTTTCCTTATTTTGGAACAAAAAGACAGAAATTCCCTTTGTTTTGTGGGAAAAAGACAGAAATAACACTTATTTAGAGGCAAAAAAGCAGAAATTCCCCTTATTTTGGAGCAAAATTGCAGAAATTCCCCTAATTGTGGGGCAAAAAAGCAGAAATTCCCTATATGTTGGGGCAAAAAGACAGAAATTCTACTTATTTTGGGGCAAAACTCAGAAATTCCACTTATTGTGGGGTAAAATTCCAGAAATTTCCCTTATTTTGGGGCAAAATTGCAGAAATTTGACTTATTTCAGAGAAAAAAGACAGAAATTTTCCCTATTTTGGGGCAAAAAGGCAGAAATTCCTAATATTTAGTGGAAAAAATGCAGAAATTACCCTTATTTTGAGGTAAAATAGCTGAAATTCCCCTTATTTGGGGGCAAAAAGGCAGAAATTTCCCTTATTTGGGGCAAAATTGCAGAAATTTCACTTACTTCAAGGTAAGGAGTCAGAAATTTTCCTTATTTTGGGGCAAAAAAGACAGAAATTCCCTTTGTTTTGGGGGATAAAGACAGAAATTCCACTTACTTAGTGGCAAAAAAGCAGAAATTCCCCTTATTTTGCAGAAAAATTGCAGAAATTTCTTTTTTTTATGGCAAAAAGGTATGCATTCTTATTATTTTCGGCTAAAAAGAAGAAATTTCCCGTATTTTCGAGCAAAATTGCAGAAATTCCTCTAATTGTGGGTCAAAAAGGCAGAAATTCCCTATATCTTGGTGCATAAAGACAGAAATTCTCCTTATTTTGGGGCAAAACTCAGAAATTCCACTTATTTTGGGGCAAAATTCAAGAAATTTCCTTTATTTTGGGGCAAAATTGCAGAAATTTCACTTATTTTGGGGCAAAATTGCAGAAATTTCACTTATTTAAGAGAAAAAAAGCAGAAATTTTTTATTTTGGGGCAAAAAGGCAGAAATTTCTTTTATTTTGGTACAAAAATGCAGAAATTTTTCTTATTTTGGGCAAAAAGGCAGAAATTTCCCATATTTTGGGGCAAAAATGCAGAAATTCCCCTTATTTTGAGGTAAAAAGGCTGAAATTCCCATTATTTGGGGTCAAAAAGGCAGAAATTTCCCTTATTTTGGGGCAAGATTGCAGAAATTTCACTTATTTCAGGGTAATAAGTCAGAAATTTTCCTTATTTTGGGGCAAAAAAGACAGAAATTCTCTTTGTTTTGGGGGAAAAAGACAGAAATTCCACATATTTAGAGGCATAAAAGCAGAAATTCCCTTCATTTTGGAGCAAAAATGAAGAAACTTCCCTTTTTTATGGCAAAAAGGTATGCATTCTTATTATTTTTGGACAAAAAAGGAAGAAATTTCCCGTATTTTGGAGCAAAATTGCAGAAATTCCCTTAATTGTGGCGCAAAAAGGCAGAAATTCCTTATATGTTGGGGCAAAAAGACAGAAATTCTCCTTATTTTAGGGCAAAACTCAGAAATTTAACTTATTTTGGGGCAAAATTGCAGAAATTTCACTTATTTCAGAAAAAAATCAGAATTTTTCTTATTTTGGGGCCAAAAGGCAGAAATTTCTTTTATTTTGTTACAAAATTGCAGAATTTTTTCTTATTTTGGGGAAAAAAGGTAGAAATATCCCATATTTTGGGGCAAAAATGCAGAAATTTCACTTATTTTGAGGTAAAAGGCTGAAATTCCCCTTATTTGGGGGCAAAAAGGCAGAAATTTCTCTAATTTTGGGGCAAAATTGCAGAAATTTCACTTATTTCAGGGTAATAAGTCAGAAATTTTCCTTATTTTGGGGCCAAAAAACAGAAATTCCCTTTGTTTTGGAGAAAAAAGTCAGACATTCCACTTTTTTAGAGGCAAAAAAGCAGAAATTCCCCTTATTTTGGAGCAAAAATGAAGAAATTTCACATTTTAAGGGCAAAAAGGTATGCATTCTTCTTATTTTTGGGCAAAAAGGCAGAAATTCCCCTTATTTTGGAGCAAAATGCAGAAATTCCCCAAATTGTGGGGCAAAAAGGCAGAAATTCCCTTCATGTTGGGGCAAAAAGACAGAAATTCTCCTTATTTTGGGGCAAAACTCAGAAATTCCACTTATTTCGGAGCAAAATTCCAGAAATTTCACTTATATTGGGGCAAAATTGCAGAAATTTCACTTATTTCAGAAAAAAAGCAGAAATTTTCTTATTTTGGGGCAAAAAGGCAGAAATTTCCCATATTTTGCGTCAAAAATGCAGAACGTCGCCTTAATTTGAGGTAAAAAGGCTGAAATTTTCCTGATTTGGGGGCAAAAAGGCAGAAATTTCTCTTATTTTGAGGCAAAATTCCAGAAATTTCACTTATTTTGGGGCAAAATTGCAGAAATTTCACTTTTTTTTGGGGCAAAATTGCAGAAATTTCACTTATTTCAAAAAAAAAACAGAAATTTTCTTATTTTGGGGCAAAAAGGCAGAAATTTCTTTTATTTTGGTACAAAATTACAGAAATTTTTTTTATTTTGGAGCAATAAGGCAGAAATTTCCCATATTTTGTGGCAAAAATGCAGAAATTCCTCTTATTTTGAGGAAAAAGGCTGAAATTCCCCTTAGTGGGGGCAATAAGGCAGAAATTTCCTTATTTTGGGGAAAAATTGAAAAAATTTCACTTATTTAAGGGTAATAAGTCAGAATTTTTTTTTATTTTGGGGCAAAAATACAGAAATTCCCTTTGTTTTTGGGGGAAAAGACAGAAATTCCACTTTTTAGAGGCAAAAAAGCAGAAATTCCTTTTATTTTGGAGCAAAAATGAAGAAATTTCCTTTTTTGTGGCAAAAGGTATACATTCCCCTTATTTTCACGCTAAAAAGCAGAAATTCCCCGTATTTTGGAGCAAAATTGCAGAAATTCCCCTAATTGTGGGGCAAAAAGGCAAAAATTCCGTATATGTTAGGGCAAAAAAACAGAAATTCTCCTTATTTTGGGGCAAAACTCAGAAATTCCAATATTTTGGTGCAAAATTCCAGAAATTTCCCTTATTTTGGGGCAAAATTGCAGAAATTTTACTTATTTTGGGGCAAAATTGCAGAACTTTCACTTATTTCAATGAAAAAAGGCAGAAATTTTCCTTATTTTGGGGCAAAAAGGCAGAAATTCCTAATATTTTGTGGCAAAAATGCAGAAATTCCTGTTATTTTGAGGTAAAAAGGCTGAAATTCACCTTATTTGGGGGCAAAAAGAAGAAATTCCCCTTCTTTTGGGGCAAAGTTGCAGAAATTTCACTTACTTCAGGGTAATAAGTCAGAAATTTTCTTTATTTTGAGGCAAAAAAACAGAAATTACATTTGTTTTGGGGGAAAAAGACAGAAATTCCACATATTTTGAGGCAAAAAAGCAGAAATTCCCCTTATTTTGGAGCAAAAATGAAGAAATTTCCATTTTTTATGGCAAAAAGGTATGCATTCTTCTTATTTTCGGACAAAAAGGCAGAAATTCCCCGTATTTTGGATCAAAATTGCAGAAATTTCCCTAATTGTGGGGCAAAAAGACAGAAATTCTCCTTATTTTGGGGCAAAACTCAGAAATTCCACTTATTTTGGGGCAAAATTCCAGAAATTTCTTTTATTTTGGGGCAAAAGTGCAGAAATTTCACTTATTTTGGGGCAAAATTGCAGAAATTTCATTTATTTCAGGGAAAAAAGCAGAAATTTTCTTATTTTGGGAAAAAGGCAGAAATTTTCCATATTTTGTGGCAAAAATGCAGAAATTCTCCTTATTTTGAGCTAAAAAAGCTTAAATTCCCTTTATTTGGGTGGAAAAAGTCAGAAATTTCCCTCATTTTGCGGCAAAATTGCAGAAATTTCACTTATTTCAGGGTAATAAGTCAGAAATTTTCCTTATCTTGTTGCAAAAAAGACAGAAATTCCTTTTTTTGTGGGAAAAAGACAGAAATTCCACTTATTTAGAGGCAAAAAGCAGAAATTCCCTTTATTTTGAAGCAAAAATGAAGAAATTTCTTTTTTTTTTGTGGCAAAATGTATACATTCCCCTTCTTTTCGGGCTAAAAACAGAAAATCCCCGTATTTTGGGCAAAATTGCAGAAATTCCCCTAATTGTGGGGCATAAAGGCAGAAATTCTCTATATGTTAGGGCAAAAAAACAGAAATTCTCCTTATTTTGGGGCAAAACTCAGAAATTCCAATATTTTGGTGCAAAATTCCAGAAATTTCCCTTATTTTGGGGCAAAATTGCAGAAATTTTACTTATTTTGGGGCAAAATTGCAGAACTTTCACTTATTTCAATGAAAAAAGGCAGAAATTTTCCTTATTTTGGGGCAAAAAGGCAGAAATTCCTAATATTTTGTGGCAAAAATGCAGAAATTCCTGTTATTTTGAGGTAAAAAGGCTGAAATTCACCTTATTTGGGGGCAAAAAGAAGAAATTCCCCTTCTTTTGGGGCAAAGTTGCAGAAATTTCACTTACTTTAGGGTAATAAGTCAGAAATTTTCTTTATTTTGAGGCAAAAAAAACAGAAATTACATTTGTTTTGGGGGAAAAAGACAGAAATTCCACATATTTTGAGGCAAAAAAGCAGAAATTCCCCTTATTTTGGAGCAAAAATGAAGAAATTTCCATTTTTTATGGCAAAAAGGTATGCATTCTTCTTATTTTCGGACAAAAAGGCAGAAATTCCCCGTATTTTGGATCAAAATTGCAGAAATTTCCCTAATTGTGGGGCAAAAAGACAGAAATTCTCCTTATTTTGGGGCAAAACTCAGAAATTCCACTTATTTTGGGGCAAAATTCCAGAAATTTCTTTTATTTTGGGGCAAAAGTGCAGAAATTTCACTTATTTTGGGGCAAAATTGCAGAAATTTCATTTATTTCAGGGAAAAAAGCAGAAATTTTCTTATTTTGGGAAAAAGGCAGAAATTTTCCATATTTTGTGGCAAAAATGCAGAAATTCTCCTTATTTTGAGCTAAAAAAGCTTAAATTCCCCTTATTTGGGTGGAAAAAGTCAGAAATTTCCCTCATTTTGCGGCAAAATTGCAGAAATTTCACTTATTTCAGGGTAATAAGTCAGAAATTTTCCTTATCTTGTTGCAAAAAAGACAGAAATTCCTTTTTTTGTGGGAAAAAGACAGAAATTCCACTTATTTAGAGGCAAAAAGCAGAAATTCCCTTTATTTTGAAGCAAAAATGAAGAAATTTCTTTTTTTTTTTGTGGCAAAATGTATACATTCCCCTTCTTTTCGGGCTAAAAACAGAAAATCCCCGTATTTTGGGCAAAATTGCAGAAATTCCCCTAATTGTGGGGCATAAAGGCAGAAATTCTCTATATGTTAGGGGAAAAAGACAGAAATTCTCCTTATTTTGGTTCAAAACTCAGAAATTCCACTTATTTTGGGGCAAAATTCCAGAAATTTTCCTTATTTTGGGGCAAAATAGCAGAAATTTCACTTATTTTGGGGCAAAATTGCAAAAATTTCACTTATTTCAGGGAAAAAAGGCAGAAATTTTCTTTATTTTGGGGCAAAAAGGCCAAAATTCCTAATATTTTGTGGCAAAAATGCAGAAATTCTCCTTATTTTGAGGTAAAAAGGCTGAAATTCCCCTTATTTGGGGGCAAAAAGGCAGAAATTTCCCTTATTTTGGGGCAAAATTGCAGAAATTTCACTTATTTCAGGGTAATAAGTCAGAAATTTTCCTTATTTTGGGGCAAAAAAGAAAGAAATTCCCTTTGTTTTCGGGTAAAAAGACAGAAATTCCACTTATTTAGAGGCAAAAAAGCAGAAATTCTTTTTATTTTGGAGCAAAAATGAAAAAAATTCCCCTTATTATGGCAAAAAGGTATGCATTCTTTGTATTTTAGGGCAAAAAGGCAGAAATTCCCTGTATTTTGGAGCAAAATTGCAGAAATTCCCCTAATTGTGGGGCAAAAAGGCAGAAATTTCCTATATGTTGTGGCAAAGAGACAGAAATTCTACTTATTTTGGGTCAAAACTCAGAAATTACACTTATTTTGGGGCAAAATTCCAGAAATTTCCATTATTTTGGGGCAAAAAAGCAGAAATTCCCCTTATTTTCGAGAAAAATTGCTGAAATTTCTCTTTTTTATGGCAAAAAGTTATGCATTCTTTTTATTTTCGTGCAAAATGCAGAAATTTTCTGTATTTTGGAGCAAAATTGCAAAATTCCCCTAATTGTGAAGCAAAAAAGCAGAAATTTCCTATATGTTGGGGCAAAAAGACAGAAATCCTCCTTATTTTGGGGCAAAACTCAGAAATTCCACTTATTTTGGGGCAAAATTTCAGAAATTTCCCTTATTTTGGGGCAAAATTGCAGAAATTTCACTTATTTCAGAAAAAAAAGCAGAAATTTTTTTATTTGGAAGCAAAAAGGCAGAAATTTCTTTTATTTTGCTACAAAATTGCAGAAATTTTTCTTATTTTGAAGCAAAAAAGCAGAAATTGCTAATATTTTGTGGCAAAAATGATGAAATTCCCCTTATTTTGAGGTAAAAAGGCTGAAATTCCTTTTATTTCTTGGCAAAAAGGCAGAAAATTCTCTTATTTTGAGGCAAAATTGCAGAAATTTCACTTATTTCAGAGGAATAAGTCAGAAATTTTCTTTATTTTGGAGCAAAAAAGACAGAAATTCCCTTTGTTTTGAGGGAAAAAGACAAAAATTCCACTTATTTAGAGGCAAAAAAGCAGAAATTCCCCTTATTTTGGAGCAAAAATGAAGAAATTTCCCTTTTTTGTGGCAAAAGGTATACATTCCCCTTATTTTCGGGCTAAAAAGCAGAAATTCCCCGTATTTTGGAGCAAAATTGCAGAAATTCCCCTAATTGTGGGACAAAAAGGCAGAAATTCCTTATATGTTGGGGCAAAAAGACAGAAATTCTCTTTATTTTGGGGCAAAACTCAGAAATTCCACTTATTTTGGGGCAAAATTCCAGAAATTTCCCTTATTTTGGGGCAAAATTGCAGAAATTTCACTTATTTTGGGGTAAAATTGCAGAAATTTCACTTATTTCAGTGAAAAAAGCAGAAATATTCCTCATTTTGGAACAAAAATGCAGAAATTCCTAATATTTTGTGGCAAAAATGCAGAAATTCCACTTATTTTGAGGTAAAAAGGCTGAAATTCCCCTTATTTGGGCAAAAAAGGCAGAAATTTCCCTTATTTTGGGGCAAAATTGCAGAAATTTCACTTATTTCAGGGTAATAAATCAGAAATTTTCTTTATTTTGGGGCAAAAAAGACAGAAATTTCCTTTGTTCTGGGGGAAAAAGATAGAAATTCCACTTATTTAGAGGCAAAATGCAGAAATTCCCCTTATTTTGGAGCAAAATTGCAGAAATTTTCCTTTTTTATGGCAAAAAGGTATGCATTCTTCTTTTTTTTGGTCAAAATGGCAGAAATTCCCCGTATTTTGGAGCAAAATTGCAGAAATTCCCCTAATTGTGAAGCAAAAAGGCAGAAATTTCCTATATGTTGGGGCAAAAAGACAGAAATCCTCCTTATTTTGGGGCAAAACTCAGAAATTCCACTTATTTTGGGGCAAAATTCCAGAAATTTCCCTTATTTTGGGGCAAAATTGCAGAAATTTCACTTATTTTGAGGCAAAATTGGAGAAATTTCACTTATTTCAGGGAAGAAAAGCAGAAATTTTCTTATTTTGTGGCAAAAAGGAAGAAATTTCTTTTATTTTTGTACAAAATTGCAGAAATTTTTCTTATTTTGTGCAAAAAGGCAGAAATTTTCCATATTTTGGGGCAAAAATGCAGAAATTCCCCTTATTTTGAGGTAAAAAGGCTGAAATTCCCTTTATTTGGGGACAAAAAGGCAGAAATTTCCCTTATTTTGGTACAAAATTACAGAAATTTTATTTATTTCAGAAAAAGAATGCAGAAATTTTCTTATTTTGGGGCAAAAAGGCAGAAATTTTTTTTATTTTGTTACAAAATTGCAGAATTTATTCTTATTTTGGGGCAAAAAAGCAGAAATTTCCCATATTTTGGGGCAATAATTCAGAAATTGCCCTTATTTTGAGGTAAAAAGGCTGAAATTCCCCATATTTGGGTCAAAAAGGCAGAAATTACTCTTATTTTGGGGCAAATTGCAGAAATTTCACTTATTTCAGAGTAATAAGTCAGAAATTTTCCTTATTTTGGGGCAAAAAAGACTGAAATTCCCTTTGTTTTGGGGAAAAAAGACAGAAATTCCACTTATTTAGAGGCAAAAAAGCAGAAATTTCCCTTATTTTGGAGCAAAAATGAATAAATTTCCCTTTTTTATGGCAAAAAGGTATGCATTCTTCTTATTTTCGGGCAAAAAAGCAGAAATTTCCCGTATTTTGGAGCAAAATTGCAGAAATTCCCCTATTTGTGGGGCAAAAAGCCAGAAATTCCCTATATGTTGGGGCAAAAAGACAGAAATTCTCCTTATTTTGAGGCAAAAGTCAGACATTCCACATATTTTGGGGCAAAATTCCAAAAATTTCCCTCATTTTGGGGCAAAATTGCAGAAATTTCACTTATTTTTTGCAAAATTGAAGAAATTTCACTTATTTCAGGGATAAAAAGCAAAAATTTTTTTTATTTTGGGGCAAAATTGCAGAAATTTCACTTATTTTGGGGCAAAATTGAAGAAATTTCATTTATTTCAGGGAAAAAAAGCAGAAATTTTTTTAATTTGGCGCAAAAAGTCAGAAATATCCCATATTTTGGGGCAAAAATGCAGAAATTCCCCTTATTTTGAGGTAAAAAGGCTGAAATTCCCCTTATTTGGGGGCAAAAAAGCAGAAATTTCAATTATTTTGGGACAAAATTGCAGAAATTTCACTTATTTCAGGGAAAAAAAGCAGAAATTTTCTTATTTTGTGGCAAAAAAAAAGAAATTTCTTCTATTTTGGTACAAAATTGCAGAAATTTTTATTTTGGGCAAAAGGCAGAAATTTTCCATATTTTGGGGCAAAAATGCAGAAATTCCCCTTATTTTGAGGTAAAAAGGCTGAAATTCCCCTTATTTGGGGGCAAAAAGGCAGAAATTTCCCTTATTTTGGGGCAAAATTGCAGAAATTTCACCTATTTCAGGGTAATAAGTCAGAAATTTTCTTTATTTTGGGGCAAAAAAGACAGAAATTCCCTTTGTTTATGGGGAGAAATACAGAAATTTCACTTATTTAGAGGCAAAAAAGCAGAAATTCCCCATATTTTGGTAGCAAAAATGAAGAAATTTCCTTTTTTTATGGCAATAAGGTATGCATCCTTCTAATTTTTGGACAAAAAAGGCAGAAATTCCCCTTTTTTTGGATCAAAATTGCAGAAATTCTGCTAATTGTGGGGAAAAAAGGCAGAAATTCCCTATATGTTGGGGCAAAAAGACAGAAATTCTCCTTATTTTGGGGCAAAACTCAGAAATTTAACTTATTTTAGGACAAAATTGCAGAAATTTCATTTATTTCAGAAAAAAAGCAGAAATTTTCTTATTTTGGGGCAAAAAGGCAGAAATTTCCAAATTTTGGGGCAAAAATGCAGAAATTCCCTTTATTTTGAGGTAAAAAGGCTGAAATTCCCCTTATTTTGGGACAAAAAGTCAGAAATTTCTGTTATTTTATGGCAAAATTGCAGAAATTTCACATATTTCAGGGTAAGAAGTCAGAAATTTTCCTTATTTTGGGGCAAGAAAGACAGAAATTCCCTTTGTTTTGGAAGAAAAAGACAGAAATTCCACCTATTTAGAGGCAAAAATCTGAAATTCACATTATTTTGGAGAAAAATGAGGAAATTTTCTTTTTTATTTCAAAAAGGTATGCATTTTTCTTATTTTCGGGCAAAAAAGCAGAAATTTCCTGTATTTTGGAGCAAAATTGCAGAAAATCCCCTAATTGTGGGGCAAAAAGGCAGAAATTCCCTATATGTTAGGGCAAAAGGGCAGAAATCCTCCTTATTTTGGGGCAAAACTCAGAAATTCCACTGATTTTGGAGCAAAATTCTAGAAATTTCCCTTATTTTGGGGCAAAATTGCAGAAATTTCACTTATTTCAGAAAAAAAAGGAGAAATTTTCTTTTTTGGAAGCAAAAAGGCAGAAATTTCTTTTATTTTGCTACAAAATTGCAGAAATTTTTCTTATTTTGGGGCAAAAAGGCAGAAATTGCTAATATTTTGTGGCAAAAATGCAGAAATTCCACTTATTTTTTGGAAAAAAGGCTGAAATTCCCCTTATTTGGGGACAAAAGGGCAGAAATTTCCCTTATTTTGGGGCAAAATTGCAGAAATTTCACTTATTTCAGTGTAATAAGTCAGAAATTTTTCTTATTTTGGGGCAAAAAAGACAGAAATTCCCTTTGTTATGGGGGAAATAGATAGAAATTCCACTTATTTAAAGGCAAAATGCAGAAGATCCCCTTATTTTGGAGCAAAATTGCAGAAATTCCCCTAATTGTGAAGCAAAAAGGCAGAAATTTCCTATATGTTGGGGCAAAAAGACAGAAAGCCTCCTTATTTTGTGGCCAAACTCAGAAATTCCACTTACTTAGGGGCAAAATTCCAGAAATTTCCCTTATTTTGGGGCAAAATTGCAGAAATTTCACTTATTTTGGGGCAAAATTGCAGAAATTTCACTTATTTCAGAGAAAAAAAGCAGAAATTTTCTTATTTTGTGGCAGAAACTAAGAAATTTCTTTTATTTTGGTACAAAATTGCAGAAATTTTTCTTATTTTGGGCAAAAAGGCAGAAATTATCCTTATTTTGGGGCAAAAATGCAGAAATTCACCTTATTTTGAGGTAAAAAAGCCGAATTTCTCCTTATTTGGGGGTAAAAAGCCAGAAATTTCCTTTATTTTGGGGCAAAATAGCAGAAATTTCACTTATTTCAGGGTAATAAGTCAGAAATTTTCTTTATTATGGGGCAAAAAAACCAGAAATTCCCTTTGTTTTGAGGGAGAAAGACAGAAATTCCACTTATTTAAAGGCAAAAAAGCAGAAATTTCCCTTATTTTGGAGCAAAAATGAAGAAATTTCCTTTTTTTATGGCAAAAAGGTATGCATTCTTCTTATTTTCGGACAAAAAAGGCAGAAATTCCCCTTTTTTTGGATCAAAATTGCAGAAATTCTGCTAATTGTGGGGAAAAAAGGCAGAAATTCCCTATATGTTGGGGCAAAAAGACAGAAATTCTCCTTATTTTGAGGCAAAACTCAGAAATTCCACATATTTTGGGGCAAAATTCCAAAAATTTCCCATATTTTGGGGCAAAACTGCAGAAATTTCACTTATTTTGGAGAAAAAAATTGAAGAAATTTCACTTATTTCAGGGAAAAAAGCAGAAATGTTTCTATTTTGGGGCAAAATTGCACAAATTTCGCTTATTTTGGGGCAAAATTGCAGAAATTTCACTTATTTCAGGGAAAAAAAGCAGAAATTTTCTTAATTTGGGGTAAAAAGGCTGAAATTCCCCTTATTTGGGGGCAAAAAGGCAATAATTTCACCCATTTTGGGGCAAAAAGCCAGAAATTCCCTTTATGTTGGGGCAAAAAGACAGAAATTCTCCTAATTTGAGGCAAAACTCAGAAATTCCACATATTTTGGGGTAAAATTCCAAAAATTTCCCTTATTTTGGGGCAAAATTGCAGAAATTACACTTATTTCAGGGAAAAAAACAGAAATTTTCTTAATTTGGGGCAAAAAAGCAGAAATTTCCCATATTTTGGGGCAAAAATGCAGAAATTCCCCTTATTTTGAGGTAAAAGGGCTGAAATTCCCTTTATTTGGGGGTAAAAAGGCAGAAATTACACTTATTTTGGGGCAAAATTGCAGAAATTTCAATTATTTCAGGGAAAAAAAGCAGAAATTTTCTTATTTTGTGGCAAAAAGTAAGAAATTTCTTTAATTTTGGTACAAAATTGCAGAAATTTTTCTTATTTTTAACAAAAAAGAAGAAATTATCCATATTTTGGGGCAAAAATGCAGAAATTCCCATTATTTTGAGGTAAAAAGGCTGAAATTCCCTTATTTGGTTGCAAAAAGGCAGAAATTTCCATTATTTTTGGGCAAAATTGCAGAAATTTCACTTATTTCAGGGTAATAAGTCAGAAATTATCTTTATTTTGGGGCAAAAAAGACAGAAATTCCCTTTGTTTTGGGGGAAAAAGACAGAAATTCCACATATTTAGAGGCAAAAAAGAAGAAATTCCCCTTATTTTGGAGCAAAATTGCAAAAATTTCTCTTTTTTATGGCAAAAAGTTATTCATTCTTCTTATTTTCGGGCAAAATGGCAGAAATTCCTTGTATTTTGGAGCAAAATTGCAGAAATTCCCCTAATTGTGGGGCAAAAAGGAAGAAATTCCCTATATATGGGGCAAAAAGACAGAAATTCTCCTCATTTTGGCGCAAAACTCAGAAATTTCACTTATTTTGGGCAAAATTTCAGAAATTTGACTTATTTCAGGGAAAAAAGCAGAAATTTTCTTATTTTGGGGCAAAAAGGCAGAAATTTCCCATATAATGGGGAAAAAATGCAGAAATTTTCCTTATTTTGAGGTAAAAATGCTGAAATTCCCCTTATTTGGGGGAAAAAAGGCTGAAATTTCTCTTATTTTGGAGCAAAATTGCAAAAATTTCACTTATTTCAGGGTAAAAAGTCAGAAATTTTCTTTATTTTGGGGCAAAAAAGACAGAAATTCCCTTTGTTTTGGGGGAAAAAGACAGAAATTCCACTTATTTAGAGGCAAAAAAGCAGAAATTCTCCTTATTTTGGAGCAGAAATGAAGAAATTTCCTTTTTTTATGACAAAAGGTATGCATTCTTCTTATTTTCAGGCAAAAAGGCAGAAATTCCTCGTATTTTGGAGCAAAAATGCAAAAATTCCCCTAATTGTGGGGCAAAAAGGAAGAAATTACCTATATGTTGGGGCATAAAGACAGAAATTCTCCTTATTTTGGGGAAAAACTCAGAAATTCCACTTATTTTGGGGCAAAATTCCAGATATTTCCCTTATTTTGGGGCAAAATTGCAGAAATTTCACTTATTTTGAGGCAAAATTGCAGAAATTTCACTTATTTTGGGGCAAAATTGCAGAAATTTCACGTATTTCAGAAAAAAAAAGCAGAAATTTTCTTATTTGGAAAAAAAAGGCAGAAATTTCTTTTATTTTGCTACAAAATTGCAGAAATTTTTCTTATTTTGGGGCAAAAAGGAATAAAATCATAATATTTTGTGGCAAAAATGCAGAAATTCCCCTTAATTTGAGGTAAAAAGGCTGAAATTCCCCTTATTTGGGTGCAAAAAGGCAAAAATTTCCCTTATTTTGAGGCAAAATTGCAGAAATTTCACTTATTTCAGGGTAATAAGTCAGAAATTTTCCTTATTTTGGGGCAAAAAAGACACTAATTCCCTTTGTTTTGGGGGAAAAAGACAGAAATTCCACTTATTAGAGGCAAAAATGCAGAAATTCCCCTTGTTTTGGGGGAAAAAGACAGAAATTCCACTTATTTAGAGGCAAAAAAGCAGAAATTCCCCTTATTTTGGAGCAAAAATGGAGAAATTTCTCTTTTTCATGGAAAAAAGGTATGCATTCTTCTTATTTTCGGACAAAGACAGAAATTCCACTTATTTTGAGGCAAAATTGCAGAAATTTCATTTATTTCAGAAAAAAAGCAGAAATTTTCTTATTTTGGGGCAAAAAGGCAGAAATTTCTTTTATTTTGTTACAAAATTGCAGAAATCTTTCTTAATTTGGGCAAAAGGCAGAAATTTCCCATATTTTGGGGCAAAAATTCAGAAATTCCCCATATTTTAAGGTAAAAAAGCTGAAATTCCCCTTATTTGGGGTCAAAAAGGCGGAAATTTCTTTTAATTTGGGGCAAAATTTTAGAAATTTCCCTTATTTTGGGGCAAAATTGCAGAAATTTCACTTATTTTGGGGCAAAATTGCAGAAATTTCACTTATTTCAGGGAAAAAGTCAAAAATTTTCCTTATTTTTGGGCAAAAGAACAGAAATTCCTAATATTCTGTGGCAAAAATGCAGAAATTCCCCTTATTTTGAGGTAAAAAGTCTGAAATTTCCCTTATTTGGGAGCAAAAAGGCAGAAATTTCCCTTATTTTGGGGCAAAATTGCAGAAATTTCACTTATTTCAGGGTAATAACTCAGAAATTTTACTTATTTTGGAGCAAAAAGACAGAAATTCCCTTTGTTTTGGGGGAAAAAGACAGTAATTCCACATATTTAGAGGCAAAAAAGCAGAAATTCCCCTTATTTTGGAGAAAAATTGCAAAAATTTCCCTTTTTTATGGCAAAAAGGTATGCATTCTTCTTATTTTCTGGCAAAAAGGAAGAAATTCCCCGTATTTTAGAGCAAAACTGCAGAAATTCCCCTAATTGTGGGGCAAAAAGGCAGAAATTCTCTATATGTTAGGGCAAAAAGACAGAAATTCTCCATATTGTGGGGCAAAACTCAGAAATTCCACTTATTTTCGGGCAAAATTCCAGAAATTTCCCTTATTTTGGTGCAAAATTGCAGAAATTTCACTTATTTTGGTGCAAAATTGCAGAAATTTCACTTATTTCAGGGAAAAAAGTCAGAAATTTTTCTTATTATGGAGCAAAAAGGCAAAAATTTCTAATATTTTGTGGCAAATATGCAGAAATTCCTCTTATTTTGAGGTAAAAATCCTGAAATTCCTTTTATTTGGGGGCAAAAAGGCAAATACTTCCATTATTTTGGGGCAAAATTGCAGAAATTTCACTTATTTCAGGGTAATAAGTCGGAAATTTTTCTTATTTTGGGGCAAAAAAGACAGAAATTCCCTTACTTTTGAGGGAAAAGGACAGAAATTCCACTTATTTAGAGGCAAAAAAGCAGAAATTCCCCTTATTTTGTAGCAAAAATGAAGAAATTTCTCTTTTTTATGGAAAAAAGGTTCGCATTCTTCTTATTTTCAGGCAAAAAGGGAGAAATTCCTCGTATTGTGGAGCAAAATTGCAGAAATTAACCTAATTTTGGGGCATAAAGGCAGAAATTCCCTATAAGTTGTGGCAAAAAGACAGAAATTCTTTTTATTTTAAGGCAAAACTCAGAAATTTAACGTATTTTGGGGCAAAATTGCAGAAATTTCACTTATTTCAGAAAAAAAAGCAGAAATTTTCTTATTTGGGGGCCAAAAGTCAGAAATTTCTTTTATTTTGTTACAAAATTGCAGAATTTTTTCTTATTTTGGGGCAAAAAGGAAGAAATTTCCCATATTTTGGGGCAAAAATGCAGAAATTTCACTTATTTCAGGATAATAAGTCAGAAATTTTCCTTATTTTGGGGCAAAAAAGAAAGAAATTCCTTTTGTTTTGGGGAAAAAAGACAGATATTCCACTTATTTAGATGCAAAAAAGGAGAAATTCCCCTTATTTTGGAGCAAAAATGAAGAAATTTCTCTTTTTTATGGCAAATAGCTATGCATTCTTCTTATTTTCGGGCAAAAAGGAAGAAATTCCCCATATTTTGGAGCAAATTGCACAAATTCCCCTAATTGTTGGGCAAAAAGGCAGAAATTCCCGATATGTTGGGGCAAAAAGACAGAAATTCTCCTTATTTTGCAGCAAACTCAGAAATTCCACTTATTTTGGGGCAAACTTCCAAAAATTTTCCTTATTTTAGGGCAAAATTGCAGAAATTTCACTTATTTGGGGGCAAAATTGCAGAAATTTCACTTATTTCAGGGAAAAAAGCAGAAATTTTCTTATTTTGGGGCAAAAAGGCAGAAATTTTCCATATTTTGGGGCAAAAATGCAGTAATTCCCCTTATTTTGAGGTAAAAAGTCTGAATTTCCCATTATTTGGCAGCAAAAAGGCAGAAATTTCCCTTATTTCAGGGTAATAAGTCAGAAATTTTCCTTATTTTGGGGCAAAAAAAAACAGAAATTCCCTTTTTTGGGGGGGAAAAAGACAGAAATTCCACTTATTTAGAGGCAAAAATGCAGAAATTCCCCTTATTTTGGAGCAAAAATGAAGAAATTTCCCTTTTTTATGGAAAAAAGGTATGGATTCTTCTTATTTTCGGACAAAAAGGCAGAAATTCCCCGTATTTTGGAGCAAAATTGCAGAAATTTCCCTAAATGTGTGGCAAAAAGTCAGAAATTCCCTATATGTTGAGACAAAAAGACAGAAATTCTTTTTATTTAGGGGAAAACTCAGAAATTTCACTTGTTTTGGGGCAAAATTGCAGAAATTTCACTTATTTCAGAAAAAAAGCAGAAATTTTCTTATTTTGGGGCAAAAAGGCTGATTTTTCTTTTATTTTGGTACAAAATTTCAGAAATTTTTCTTATTTTGGCGCAAAAAGGCAGAAGTTTTCCATATTTTGGGGCAAAAATGCAGAAATTCCCCTTATTTTGAAGTAAAAAGGCTGAAATTCCCCTTATTTGGGGGCAAACAGGCAGAAATTTCTCTTATGTTGGGGCAAAATTGCAGAAATTTAACTTATTTCAGGGAAAAAAGGCAGAAATTTTCCTTATTTTGAAGCAAAAAAGACAGAAATTCCCTTTGTTTTGGGGGAAAAATACAGAAATTCCACTTATTTAGAGGCAAAAAAGCAGAAATTCCCCTTATTTTGGAGCAAAATTGCAGAAATTTTCCTTTTTTATGGCAAAAAGGTGTGCATTCTTCTTATTTTCCGGCCAAGAGGCATAAATTCCCCGTATTTTGGAGCAAAATTGCAGAAATTCCCCTAATTGTGGGGCAAAAAGGCAGAAATTTCCTATATGTTGGGGCAAAAAGACAGAAATCCTCCTTACTTTGGGGCAAAACTCAGAAATTCCACTTATTTTGGGGCAAAATTCCAGAAATTTCCCTAATTTTGGGGCAAAATTTCAGAAATTTTGCTTATTTTGGGGCAAAATTGCACAAATTTCACTTATTTCAGGGAAAAAAAGCAGAAATTTTCTTATTTTGTGGCAAAAAGGCAGAAATTTCTTTTATTTTGATACAAAATTGCAGAAATTTTTCTTATTTTGGGCAAAAAGGAAGAAATTTTCCATATTTTGGGGCAAAAATGCAGAAATTCCTTTTATTTTGGGTAAAAAGGCTGAAATTCCCCTTATTTGGGGGCAAAAAGGCAGAAATTTCCCTTATTTTGGGGCAAAATTGCAGAAATTTCACTTATTTCAGGGTAATAAGTCAGAAATTTTCCTTATTTTGGGGCAAAAAAGAGAGAAATTCCCTTTTTTGGGGGGGAAAAAACAGAAATTCCACTTATTTAGATGCAAAAAGGAGAAATTCCCCTTATTTTGGAGCAAAAATGAAGAAATTTCCCTTTTTTATGGAAAAAAGGTATGCATTCTTCTTATTTTCGGACAAAAAGGCAGAAATTCCCATATTTTGGAGCAAAATTGCAGAAATTCCCCTAATTGTGGGGCAAAAAGGCAGAAATTTTCTATATGTTGGGGCAAAAAGACAGAAATCGTCTTTATTTTGGGGCCAAACTCAGAAATTCCACTTATTTTGGGGCAAAATTCCAGAAATTTCCATTATTTTGGGGAAAGATTGCAGAAATTTCTCTTATTTTGGGGAAAAATTGCAGAAATTTCACTTATATCAGGGGAAAAAAGCAGAAATTTTCGTATTTTGTGGCAAAAAGGCAGAAATTTTCCATATTTTGGGGCAAAAATGCAGAAAATCTTCTTATTTTGAGGTAAAAAGGCTGAAATTCCCCTTATTTGGGGGCAAAAAGGCAGAAATTTCCCTTATTTTGAGGCAAAATTGCAGAAATTTCACTTATTTCAGGGTAATAAGTCAGAAATTTTCCTTATTTTGGGGCAAAAAAGACAGAAATTACCTTTGTTTTGGGGGGAAAAGACAGAAATTCCACTTATTTAGAGGCAAATGCAGAAATTCACCTTATTTTAGAGCAAAATGAAGAAATTTCTTTTTAAGTCAAAAAGGTATGCATTCTTCTTATTTTCCGAAAAAAAGGCAGAAATTCCCAGTATTTTGGAGCAAAATTGCAGAAATTCCCCTAATTGTGGGGCAAAAAGGCAGAAATTCCCTATATGTTGGGGCAAAAAACATAAATCCTCCTTATTTTGGGGCAAAACTCAGAAATACCACTTATTTTGGGGCAAAATTCCAGAAATTTCCCTTATTTTGGGGCAAAATTGCAGAAATTTCACTTATTTTGGGAAAAAATTGCAGAAATTTCACTTATTTCAGAAAAACAGCAGAAATTTTTTTATTTTGGGGCAAAAAGGCAGAAATTTCTTTTATTTTGGTACAAAATTGAAGAAATTTTTCTTATTTTGGAGCAAAAACGCAGAAATTTCCCATATTTTGGGGCAAAAATGCAGAAAATTTACTTATTTTGTGGTAAAAAGGCTGAAATTCCCCTTATTTGGGGGCAAAAAGGGAGAAATTTTTCTTATTTTGAGGCAAAATTGCAGCAATTTCACTTATTTCAGGGTAATAAGTCAGAAATTTTCCTTATCTTGGGGCAAAAAATACAGAGATTCCCTTTGTTTTGGGGGAAATAGACAGAAATTCCACTTATTTAGAGGCAAAAAAGCAGAAATTCCCCTTATTTTGGAGCAAAAATGAGGAAATTTCTCTTTTTTGTGCCAAAATGTATACATTCCCCTTATTTTCGGACTAAAAATCTGAAATTCCCCGTATTTTGGAGCAAAATTCTAGAAATTCCTCTAATTGTGGGGCAAAAAGGAAGAAATTTCATTATTTTGTGGCAAAATTGCAAAAATTTCACTTATTTCAGGATAATAAGTCATAAATTTTCCTTATTTTGGGGCAAAAAGGCAGAAATTCCTAATATTATGTGGCAAAAATGCAGAAATTCCCTTTATTTTGAGGTAAAAAGGCTGAAATTCCCCTTATTTGAGGGCAAAAAGGCAAAAATTTTCCTTATTTTGGGGCAAAATTGCAGAAATTTCACTTACTTCAGGGTAATAAGTCAGAAATTTTCCTTACTTAGGGGCAAAAAATACAGATATTACCTTTGTTTTGGGGGAAAAAGACAGAAATTCCACTTATTTAGAGGCAAAAAAGCAGAAATTCCCCTTATTTTGGAGCAAAAATGAAGAAATTTCCCTTTCTTATGGCAAAAAGTTATGCATTCTTCTTATTTTCGGGCAAAAAGGCAGAAATTCCCCGTATTTTGGAGCAAAATTGCAGAAATTCCCCTAATTGTGGGGCAAAAAGGCAGAAATTCTCTATATGTTGGGGCGAAAAGACAGAAATTCTCCTTATTTTGGGGCAGAACTCAGAAATTACACTTATTTTGGGGCAAAATTCCAGAGATTTCCCTTATTTTGGGGCAAAATTGCAGAAATTTCACTTATTTTGGGGCAAAATTTCAGAAATTTCACTTATTTCAAAAAAAAAGCAGAAATTTTCTTATTTTGGGGCAAAAATGCAAAAATTTCTTTTATTTTGGTACAAAATTGCAGAAATTTTTCTTATTTTGGAGCAAAAAGGCAGAAATTTCCCATATTTTGGGGCAAAAATGCAGAAATTCCTCTTATTTTGAGGAAAAAGGCTTTAATTCCCCTTAATTATGGGCAAAAAGGCAGAAATTTCCTTATTTTGGGGCAAAATTGCAAAAATTTCACTTATTTCAGGGTAATAAGTAAGAAATTTTCCTTAATTTGGGGCAAAAAGGCAGAAATTCCTAATATTTTGTGGAAAAAATGCAGAAATTCCCCTTATTTTGAGGTAAAAAGGCTGAAATTCCCCTTATTTGGGGGCAAAAAGCAGAAATTTCACAAATTTTTGGGCAAAATTGCAGAAATTTGACTTATTTCAGGGTAATAAATCAGAAATTTCCCTTATTTTGGGGCAAAATAGACAGAAATTCCCTTTGTTTTGGGGGAAAAAACAGAAATTCCAATTATTTAGAGGAAAAAAGCAGAAATTCCCCTTATTTTGGAGCAAAAATGAAAAAATTTCACTTTTTTATAGCAAAAAGGTATGCATTCTTCTTATTTTCATACAAAAAGGCAGAAATTCCCCGTATTATGGAGCAAAATTGCAAAAATTCCCCTAATTGTGGGGCAAAAAGGCAGAAATTCCTTATATGTTGGGGCAAAAAGACAGAAATTCTCTTTATTTTGTGGCAAAACTCAGAAATTTCACTTATTTTTGGGCAAAATTGCAGAAATTTCAGTTATTTAAGAAAAAAAAAGCAGAAATTTTCTTATTTTGGGGCAAAAAGGCAAAAATTTCTTTAATTTTGGTACAAAATAGCAGAATTTTTTCTTATTTTGGGGCAAAAAGGCAGAAATTTCCCATATTTTGAAGCAAAAACGCAGAAGTTCCCCTTATTTTGGGGTAAAAAGGCTGAAATTCCCTTATTTGGGGGCAAAAAAGCAGAAATTTCACTTATTTTGGGGCAAAATTGCAGAAATTTCACATATTTCAAGGTAATAAGTCAAAAATTTTCCTTATTTTGGGGCAAAAAAGACAGAAATTCCCTTTGTTTTGGGGGAAAAAGACAGAAATTCCACTTATTTAGAGGCAAAAAAGCAGAAATTCCCATCATTTTAGAGCAAAAATGAAGAAATTTCCCTTTTTTATGGCAAAAAGGTATGCATTCTACTTATTTTCGGGCAAAAAGGCAGAAATTCCCCGTATTTGGGAGCAAATTTGCAGAAATTCCCTTAATTGTGGGGCAACAAGGCAGAAATTCCCTATATGTTGGGGCAAAAATACAGAAATTCTCCTTATTTTGGGGCAAAACTCAGAAATTCCACATATTTTGGGGCAAAATTCCAGAAATTTCCCTTATTTTGGGGCAAAATTGCAGAAATTTCACTTATTTTGGGCAAAATTGCAGAAATTTCACTTATTTCAGAAAAACAGCAGAAATATTTTTATTTTGGGGCAAAAAGGCAGAAATTTTTTTTATTTTGGTACAAAATTGAAGAAATTTTTCTTATTTTGGAGCAATAACGCAGAAATTTCCCATATTTTGGGGCAAAAATGCAGAAAATTTACTTATTTTGTGGTAAAAAGGCTGAAATTCCCCTTATTTGGGGGCAAAAAGGGAGAAATTTTTTCTTATTTTGAGGCAAAATTGCAGAAATTTCACTTATTTCAGGGTAATAAGTCAGAAATTTTCCTTATCTTGGGGCAAAAAATACAGAAATTCCCTTTGTTTTGGGGGAAATAGACAGAAATTCCACTTATTTAGAGGCAAAAAAGCAGAAATTCCCCTTATTTTGGAGCAAAAATGAGGAAATTTCTCTTTTTTGTGGCAAAATGTATACATTCCCCTTATTTTCGGACTAAAAATCAGAAATTCCCCGTATTTTGGAGCAAAATTCTAGAAATTCCTCTAATTGTGGGGCAAAAAGGAAGAAATTTCATTATTTTGTGGCAAAATTGCAAAAATTTCACTTATTTCAGGATAATAAGTCATAAATTTTCCTTATTTTGGGGCAAAAAGGCAGAAATTCCTAATATTATGTGGCAAAAATGCAGAAATTCCCTTTATTTTGAGGTAAAAAGGCTGAAATTCCCCTTATTTGAGGGCAAAAAGGCAAAAATTTTCCTTATTTTGGGGCAAAATTGCAGAAATTTCACTTACTTCAGGGTAATAAGTCAGAAATTTTCCTTACTTAGGGGCAAAAAATACAGATATTACCTTTGTTTTGGGGGAAAAAGACAGAAATTCCACTTATTTAGAGGCAAAAAAGCAGAAATTCCCCTTATTTTGGAGCAAAAATGAAGAAATTTCCCTTTCTTATGGCAAAAAGTTATGCATTCTTCTTATTTTCGGGCAAAAAGGCAGAAATTCCCCGTATTTTGGAGCAAAATTGCAGAAATTCCCCTAATTGTGGGGCAAAAAGGCAGAAATTCTCTATATGTTGGGGCGAAAAGACAGAAATTCTCCTTATTTTGGGGCAGAACTCAGAAATTACACTTATTTTGGGGCAAAATTCCAGAGATTTCCCTTATTTTGGGGCAAAATTGCAGAAATTTCACTTATTTTGGGGCAAAATTTCAGAAATTTCACTTATTTCAAAAAAAAAGCAGAAATTTTCTTATTTTGGGGCAAAAATGCAAAAATTTCTTTTATTTTGGTACAAAATTGCAGAAATTTTTCTTATTTTGGAGCAAAAAGGCAGAAATTTCCCATATTTTGGGGCAAAAATGCAGAAATTCCTCTTATTTTGAGGAAAAAGGCTTTAATTCCCCTTAATTATGGGCAAAAAGGCAGAAATTTCCTTATTTTGGGGCAAAATTGCAAAAATTTCACTTATTTCAGGGTAATAAGTAAGAAATTTTCCTTAATTTGGGGCAAAAAGGCAGAAATTCCTAATATTTTGTGGAAAAAATGCAGAAATTCCCCTTATTTTGATGTAAAAAGGCTGAAATTCCCCTTATTTGGGGGCAAAAAGCAGAAATTTCACAAATTTTTGGGCAAAATTGCAGAAATTTGACTTATTTCAGGGTAATAAATCAGAAATTTCCCTTATTTTGGGGCAAAATAGACAGAAATTCCCTTTGTTTTGGGGGAAAAAACAGAAATTCCAATTATTTAGAGGAAAAAAGCAGAAATTCCCCTTATTTTGGAGCAAAAATGAAAAAATTTCACTTTTTTATAGCAAAAAGGTATGCATTCTTCTTATTTTCATACAAAAAGGCAGAAATTCCCCGTATTATGGAGCAAAATTGCAGAAATTCCCCTAATTGTGGGGCAAAAAGGCAGAAATTCCTTATATGTTGGGGCAAAAAGACAGAAATTCTCTTTATTTTGTGGCAAAACTCAGAAATTTCACTTATTTTTGGGCAAAATTGCAGAAATTTCAGTTATTTAAGAAAAAAAAAAAGCAGAAATTTTCTTATTTTGGGGCAAAAAGGCAAAAATTTCTTTAATTTTGGTACAAAATAGCAGAATTTTTTCTTATTTTGGGGCAAAAAGGCAGAAATTTCCCATATTTTGAAGCAAAAACGCAGAAGTTCCCCTTATTTTGGGGTAAAAAGGCTGAAATTCCCTTATTTGGGGGCAAAAAAGCAGAAATTTCACTTATTTTGGGGCAAAATTGCAGAAATTTCACATATTTCAAGGTAATAAGTCAAAAATTTTCCTTATTTTGGGGCAAAAAAGACAGAAATTCCCTTTGTTTTGGGGGAAAAAGACAGAAATTCCACTTATTTAGAGGCAAAAAAGCAGAAATTCCCATCATTTTAGAGCAAAAATGAAGAAATTTCCCTTTTTTATGGCAAAAAGGTATGCATTCTACTTATTTTCGGGCAAAAAGGCAGAAATTCCCCGTATTTGGGAGCAAATTTGCAGAAATTCCCTTAATTGTGGGGCAACAAGGCAGAAATTCCCTATATGTTGGGGCAAAAATACAGAAATTCTCCTTATTTTGGGGCAAAACTCAGAAATTCCACATATTTTGGGGCAAAATTCCAGAAATTTCCCTTATTTTGGGGCAAAATTGCAGAAATTTCACTTATTTTGGGCAAAATTGCAGAAATTTCACTTATTTCAGAAAAACAGCAGAAATATTTTTATTTTGGGGCAAAAAGGCAGAAATTTTTTTTATTTTGGTACAAAATTGAAGAAATTTTTCTTATTTTGGAGCAATAACGCAGAAATTTCCCATATTTTGGGGCAAAAATGCAGAAAATTTACTTATTTTGTGGTAAAAAGGCTGAAATTCCCCTTATTTGGGGGCAAAAAGGGAGAAATTTTTTCTTATTTTGAGGCAAAATTGCAGAAATTTCACTTATTTCAGGGTAATAAGTCAGAAATTTTCCTTATCTTGGGGCAAAAAATACAGAAATTCCCTTTGTTTTGGGGGAAATAGACAGAAATTCCACTTATTTAGAGGCAAAAAAGCAGAAATTCCCCTTATTTTGGAGCAAAAATGAGGAAATTTCTCTTTTTTTGTGGCAAAATGTATACATTCCCCTTATTTTCGGACTAAAAATCAGAAATTCCCCGTATTTTGGAGCAAAATTCTAGAAATTCCTCTAATTGTGGGGCAAAAAGGAAGAAATTTCATTATTTTGTGGCAAAATTGCAAAAATTTCACTTATTTCAGGATAATAAGTCAGAAATTTTCCTTATTTTGGGGCAAAAAGGCAGAAATTCCTAATATTATGTGGCAAAAATGCAGAAATTCCCTTTATTTTGAGGTAAAAAGGCTGAAATTCCCCTTATTTGGGGGCAAAAAGGCAAAAATTTTCCTTATTTTGGGGCAAAATTGCAGAAATTTCACTTACTTCAGGGTAATAAGTCAGAAATTTTCCTTATTTAGGGGCAAAAAATACAGATATTACCTTTGTTTTGGGGGAAAAAGACAGAAATTCCACTTATTTAGAGGCAAAAAAGCAGAAATTCCCCTTATTTTGGAGCAAAAATGAAGAAATTTCCCTTTCTTATGGCAAAAAGTTATGCATTCTTCTTATTTTCGGGCAAAAAGGCAGAAATTCCCCGTATTTTGGAGCAAAATTGCAGAAATTCCCCTAATTGTGGGGCAAAAAGGCAGAAATTCTCTATATGTTGGGGCGAAAAGACAGAAATTCTCCTTATTTTGGGGCAGAACTCAGAAATTCCACTTATTTTGGGGCAAAATTCCAGAGATTTCACTTATTTTGGGGCAAAATTGCAGAAATTTCACTTATTTTGGGGCAAAATTTCAGAAATTTCACTTATTTCAAAAAAAAGCTGAAATTTTCTTATTTTGGGGCAAAAAGGCAAAAATTTCTTTTATTTTGGTACAAAATTGCAGAAATTTTTCTTATTTTGGAGCAAAAAGGCAGAAATTTCCCATATTTTGGGGTAAAAATGCAGAAATTCCTCTTATTTTGAGGAAAAAGGCTTTAATTCCCCTTAATTATGGGCAAAAAGGCAGAAATTTCCTTATTTTGGGGCAAAATTGCAAAAATTTCACTTATTTCAGGGTAATAAGTAAGAAATTTTCCTTAATTTGGGGCAAAAAGGCAGAAATTCCTAATATTTTGTGGAAAAAATGCAGAAATTCCCCTTATTTTGAGGTAAAAAGGCTGAAATTCCCCTTATTTGGGGGCAAAAAGCAGAAATTTCACAAATTTTTGGGCAAAATTGCAGAAATTTGACTTATTTCAGGGTAATAAATCAGAAATTTCCCTTATTTTGGGGCAAAATAGACAGAAATTCCCTTTGTTTTGGGGGAAAAAACAGAAATTCCAATTATTTAGAGGAAAAAAGCAGAAATTCCCCTTATTTTGGAGCAAAAATGAAAAAATTTCACTTTTTTATAGCAAAAAGGTATGCATTCTTCTTATTTTCATACAAAAAGGCAGAAATTCCCCGTATTTTGGAGCAAAATTGCAGAAATTCCCCTAATTTTGGGGCAACAAGGCAGAAATTCCCTATATGTTGGGGCAAAAATACAGAAATTCTCCTTATTTTGGTGCAAAACTCAGAAATTCCACTTATTTGGGGCAAAATTCCAGAAATTTACCTTATTTTAGGGCAAAATTGCAGAAATTTCACTTATTTTGGGGCAAAGTTGCAGCAATTTCACTTATTTCAGGGAAAAACGGCAGAAATTTTCCTTATTTTGGGGCAAAAAAGCAGAAATTCCTAATATTTTGTGGCAAAAATGCAGAAATTCCTCTTATTTTGAGGTAAAAAGGGTGAAATTCCCTGTATTTGGGGGCAAAAAGGCAGAAATTTCCCTTATGTTGGGGCAAAATTGCAGAAATTTCACTTATTTCAGGGTAATAAGAATGAAATTTTCCTTATTTTGGACCAAAAATAGAGAAATTCCTTTGTTTTGGGAAAAAAAAAAACAGAAATTCCACTTATTTAGAGTCAAAAAGGCAGAAATTCCCCTTATTTTGGAGCAAAAATGAAGAAATTTCCCTTTTTTATGGCAAAAAGGTATGCATTCTTCTTATTTTCAGGCAAAAAGGCAGAAATTCCCCGTATTCTGAGCAACATTTCAGAAATTCCCCTAATTGTGGGGCAAAAAGGCAGAAATTCCCTATATGTTGGGGCAAAAAGACAAAAATTCTTCTTATTTTAGGGCAAAACTCAGAAATTCCACTTAATTTGGGGCAAAATTCCAGAAATTTCCTTTATTTTGGGGCAAAATTGCAGAAATTTCACTTATTTTGGGGCAAAATTGCAGAAATTTCACTTATTTCAAAGAAAAAAAGCAGAGATTTTCTTATTTTGGGGCAAAAAGGCAAAAATTTCCCATATTTTGAAGCAAAAATGCAGAAATGTCCCTTATTTTGAGGTAAAAAGGCTGAAATTCCCCTTATTTGGGGGCAAAAAGGCAGAAATTTCCCAAATTTTGGGGCAAAATTGCAGAAATTTGACTTATTTCAGGGTAATAAATCAGAAATTTTCCTTATTTTGGGGCAAAAAAGACAGAAATTCCCTTTGTTTTGGGAAAAAAACAGAAAGTCCAATTATTTAGAGGAAAAAAGCAGAAATTCTTCTTATTTTGGAGCAAAAATGAAAAAATTTCACTTTTTTATGGCAAAAAGGTATGCATTCTTCTTATTTTCGGACAAAACGGCAGAAATTCCCCGTATTATGGAGCAAAATTGCAGAAATTCCCCTAATTGTGGGGCAAAAAGGCAGAAATTCCTTATATGTTGGGGCAAAAAGACAGAAATTCTCCTTATTTTGTGGCAAAACTCAGAAATTTCCCTTATTATAGGGCAAAATTGCAGAAATTTCAGTTATTTCAGAAAAAAAAGCAGAAATTTTCTTATTTTGGGGCAAAAGGCAGAAATTTCTTTTATTTTGGTACAAAATTGCAGATTTTTTTCCTATTTTGGGGCAAAAAGTTAGAAATTTCCCATATTTTGGGGCAAAAATGCAGAAATTCCCCTTATTTTGGGGTAAAAATGCTGAAATTCCCTTATTTGGGGGCAAAAAAGCAGAAATTTCACTTATTTTGAAGCAAAATTGCAGAAATTTCACTTATTTCAGGGTAATAAGTCAGAAATTTTCCTTATTTTGGGGCAAAAAAGACAGAAATTCCCTTTGTTTTAGGGGAAAAAGACAGAAATTCCACTTATTTAGAGGCAAAAAAGCAGAAATTCCCCTCATTTTGGAGCAAAAATGAAGAACTTTCCCTTATTTATGGCAAAAAGGTATGCATTCTACTTATTTTCGGGCAAAAAGGCAGAAATTCTTCGTATTTTGGAGCAAAATTGCAAAAATTCCCCTAATTGTGGGGCAACAAGGTAGAAATTCCCTATATGTTGTGGCAAAAATACAGAAATTTTCTTTATTTTGGGGCAAAACTCAGAAATTCCACATATTTTGGGGCAAAATTTCAGAAATTTCACTTATTTCAGGGAAAAAAGGCAGAAATTTTCTTTTTTTTAGGGCAAAAAGGCTGAAATTCATAATATTTTGTGGCAAAAATGCAGAAATTCCCCTTACATTTAGGTAAAAAGGCTGAAATTCCCCATATTTGGGGGCAAAAAGGCAGAAATTTCCCTTATTTTGGGGCAAAATTTCAGAAATTTCACTTATTTTGGGCAAAATTGCAGAAATTTCACTTATTTCAGAAAAAAAGCAGAAATTTTCTTATTTTGGGGCAAAAAGGCAGAAATTTCTTTTATTTTGGTACAAAATTGCAGAAATTTATCTTATTTTAGGGCTAAAACGCAGAAATTTCCCATATTTTGGGGCAAAAATGCAGAAATTTCCCTTATTTTGAGGTAAATAGGCTGAAATTCCCCTTATTTGGGGGCAAAAAGGGAGAAATTTTTCTTATTTTGAGGCAAAATTGCAGCAATTTCACTTATTTCAGGGTAATAAGTCAGAAATTTTCCTTATCTTGGGACAAAAAATAGAGAAGTTTTCTTAGTTTTGGGGGAAAAAGACAAAAATTCCACTTATTTAGAGGCAAAAAAGCAGAAATTCCCCTTATTTTGGAGCAAAAATGAAGAAATTTCCCTTTGTTGTGGCAAAAGGTATACATTCCCCTTATTTTCGGGCTAAAAATCAGAAATTCCCCGTATTTTGGAGCAAAATTCTAGAAATTCCCCTAATTGTGGGGCAAAAAGGCAGAAATTTCCTATATGTTAGGGCAAAAAGACAGAAATTTTCCTTATTTTGAAGCAAAACTCAGAAATTCCACTTATTTTGGGGCAAAATTTCAGAGATTTCCCTTATTTTGGGGCAAAATTCCAGAAATTTCCCTTATTTTGGGGCAAAATTGCAGAAATTTCACTTATTTCAGTGAAAAAAGGCTGAAATTTTCCTTATTTTGGGGCAAAAATGCAGAAATTCCTAATATTTTGTGGCAAAAATGCAGAAATTCCCCTTTTTTTAGGTAAAAAGAATGAAATTCCCCTTATTTGGGGGCAAAAAGGCAGAAATTTCCCTTATTTTGGGGCAAAATTGCAGAAATTTCACTTATTTCAGAATAATAAGTCAGAAATTTTTCTTATTTTGGGCAAAAAAGACAGAAATTCCCTTTGTTTTGGGAGAAAAATACATAAATTCCACTTATTTAGAGGCAAAAAAGCAGAAATTCTCCTTATTTTGGGGCAAAATTGCAGAAATTTCACTTACTTCAGGGTAATAAGTCAGAAATTTTTCATATTTTGGGGCAAAAAAGACAGAAATTACCTTTGTTTTGGGGGAAAAAGACAGAAATTTCACTTATTTAGAGGCAAAAAAGCAGAAATTCCCCTTATTTTGGAGCAAAAATGAACAAATTTCCCTTTTTTATGGCAAAAAATTATGCATTCTTCTTATTTTCGGGCAAAAAGGCAGAAATTCCCCGTATTTTGGAGCAAAATTGCAGAAATTCCCCTGATTGTGGGGCAAAAAGGCAGAAATTCCCTATATGTTGGGGCAAAAAGACAGAAATTCTCCTTATTTTGGGGCAGAACTCAGAAATTCCACTTATTTTGGGGCAAAATTCCAGAGATTTTCCTTATTTTGGGGCAAAATTGCAGAAATTTCACTTATTTTGGGGCAAAATTTCAGAAATTTCACTTATTTCAGGGAAAAAAGGCAGAAATTTTCCTTATCTCGGGGCAAAAATGCAGAAATTCCTAATATTTTGTGGCAAAAATGCAGAAATTCCCCTTATTTTGAGGTAAAAAGGCTGAAATTCCCATTATTTGAGAGCAAAAAGGCAAAAATTTCTCTTATTTTGGGGCAAAATTGCAGAAATTTCACTTATTTCAGGGTAATAAGTCAGAAATTTTTCTTATTTTGGGGCAAAAAATACAGAAATTCCCTTTGTTTTGGGGGAAAAAGACAGAAATTCCACTTATTTAGATGCAAAAAAGCAGAAATTCCCCTTATTTTGGAGTAAAAATGAAGAAATTTCCCTTTTTTATGGCAAAAAGCTATGCATTCTTCTTATTTTCCGGCAAAAAGGCAGAAATTCCCTATATTTTGGAGCAAAATTGCAGAAATTCCCCTAATTGTGGGGCAAAAAGGAAGAAATTATCTATATGTTGGGGCAAAAAGACAGAAATTCTCCTTATTTTGGGGCAAAACTTAGAAATTCCACTTATTTTGGAGCAAAATTCCAGAAATTCCACTTATTTTGGGGCAAAATTGCCGAAATTTCACTTATTTTCGGGCAAAATTGCAGAAATTTTACTTATTTAAAAAAAAAAGCAGAAATTTTCTTATTTTGGAGCCAAAAGGCAGAAATTTCCCATATTTTGGGGCAAAAATGCAAAAATTCCTTTTATTTTGAGGAAAAAGGTTGAAATTCCCCTTAATTGGGGGCAAAAAGGCAGAAATTTCCTTATTTTTGGGCAAAATTACAAAAATTTCACTTATTTCAGTGTAATAAGACAGAAATTTTCCTTATTTTGGGGAAAAAAGACAGAAATTCCCTTTGTTTTGGGGGAAAAAGACAGAAATTCCACTTATTTAGATGCAAAAAAGCAGAAATTCCCCTTATTTTGGAGCAAAAATGAAGAAATTTCCCTTTTTTATGGCAAAAAGCTATGCATTCTTCTTATTTTCGAGCAAAAAGGCAGAAATTCCCCATATTTTGGAGCAAAATTGCAGAAATTCCCCTAATTGTGGGGCAAAAAGGCAGAAATTCCCTATATGTTGGGGCAAAAAGACAGAAATTCTCCTTATTTTGGGGCAAAACTTAGAAATTCCACTTATTTTGGAGCAAAATTCCAGAAATTCCACTTATTTTCGGGCAAAATTGCAGAAATTTCACTTATTTCAAAAAAAAAGCTGAAATTTTCTTATTTTGTAGCCAAAAGGCAGAAATTTCCCATATTTTGGTGCAAAAATGCAGAAATTCCTTTTATTTTGAGGAAAAAGGTTGAAATTCCCCTTAATTGGGGGCAAAAAGGCAGAAATTTCCTTATTTTTGGGCAAAATTACAAAAATTTCACTTATTTCAGTGTAATAAGTAAGAAATTTTCCTTATTTTGGGGAAAAAAGACAGAAATTCCCTTTGTTTTTGGGGAAAAAGACAGAAATTCCACTTTTTTAGAGGCAAAAAATAGAAATTCCTTTTATTTTGGAGCAAAAATGAAGAAATTTCCCTTTTTTGTGGCAAAAGTTATACATTCCCCTTATTTTCAGGCTAAAAAGCAGAAATTCCCCGTATTTTAGAGCAAAATTGCAGAAATTCCCCTAATTGTGGGGCAAAAAGGCAGAAATTCCCTATATGTTAGGGCAAAAAACAGAAATTCTCCTTATTTTGGGTCAAAACTCAGAAATTCCACTTATTTTGGGGAAAAATTCCAGAAATTTCCCTTATTTTGGGGCAAAATTGCAGAAATTTCAGTTATTTTGGGGCAAAATTGCAGAAATTTCACTTAATTCAGTGAAAAAAGGCAGAAATTTTCCTTATTTTGGGGCAAAAAGGCAGAAATTCCTAATATTTTGTGGCAAAAATGCAGAAATTCCCCTTATTTTCAGGTAAAAAGGCTTAAATTCCCCTTATTTGGGGGCAAAATGCAGAAATTTCCCTTATTTTTGGGCAAAATTGCAGAAATTTCACTTATTTCAGGGTAATAAGTCAGAAATTTTCCTTATTTTGGGCAAAAAAAAAAACCCAAAAATTCCCTTTGTTTTGGGGGAAAAATACATATATTCCAATTATTTAGAGGCAAAAAAGCAGAAATTCCCTTTATTTTGGGGCAAAATTGCAGAAATTTTACTTACTTCAGTGTAATAAGTCAGAAATTTTCCTTATTTTGGGGCAAAAAAGACAGAAATTACCTTTTTTTTTAAGGGAAAAAACAGAAATTCCACTTATTTAGAGGCAAAAACGCAGAAATTCCCCTTATTTTGGAGCAAAAATGAAGAAATTTCTCTTTTTTATGGGAAAAATTTATGCAATCTTCTTATTTTCGGACAAAAAGGCAGAAATTCCCTGTATTTTGGAGCAAAATTGCAGAAATTTTACTTATTTCAGGGTAATAAGTCAGAAATTTTCCTTATTTTGGGGCAAAAAAAGACAGAAATTCCCTTTGTTTTGTGGGAAAAAGACAGAAATTCCACTTATTTAGAGGCATGAAAGCAGAAATTCCCCTCATTTTGGAGCAAAAATGAAGAAATTTTACTTTTTTATTGCAAAAAGGTATGCATTCTTATTATTTTCGGGCAAAAAAGCAGAAATTCTCCGTATTTGGAGGCAAAAATGTAGAAATTTCTCTTATTTTGAGGTAAAAGGCTGAAATTCCCCTTATTTGGTGGCAAAAATGCAGAAATTTCTGTGATTTTGGGGCAAAATTGCAGAAATTTCACTTATTTCAGGGTAATTAGTCAGAAATTTTCCTGATTTTGGAGGCAAAAAACAGAAATTCCCATCGTTTTGAAGGAAAAAGACAGAAATTCCACTTTTTTAGAGGCAAAAAAGCAGAAATTCCGCTTATTTTGGAGCAAAAATGAAGAAATTTCACTTTTTAAGGGCAAAAAAATATGCATTCTTCTTATTTTTGGGCAAAAATGCAGAAATTCCCCTTATTTTGGAGCAAAATGCAGAAATGCCCCAAATTGTGGGGCAAAAAGGCAGAAATTCCCTATATGTTGTGGCAAAAAGACAGAAATTCTCTTTATTTAGGGGCAAAACTCAGAAATTCCACTTATTTTGGGGCAAAATTCCAATAATTTCCCTTATTTTGGGGCAAAATTGCAGAAATTTCAATTATTTTGGGCAAAATTGCAGAAATTTCACTTATTTCAGAAAAAAAACAGAAATTTTCTTATTTTGGGGCAAAAAGGCAGAAATTTCTTTTATTTTGGTACAAAATTGCAGAAATTTTTCTTATTTTGGGGCAAAAAGGCAGAAATTTCCCATATTTTGGGTCAAAAATGCAGAAAGTCCCCTTATTTTGAGGTAAAAAGGCTGAAATTCCCCTGATTTGGGGGCAAAAAACAGAAATTTCTTTTATTTTGAGGCAAAATTGCAGAAATTTCACTTATTTCAGGGTAATAAGTCAGAAATTTTTTTTATTTTGGGTCATAAAAGACAGAAATTCCCTTTGTTTTGGGGGAAAAAGACAGAAATTCCACTTATTTAGAGGCAAAAACGCAGAAATTCCTAATATTTTGTGGCAAAAATGCAGAAATTCCCCTTATTTTGAGGTAAAAAGGCTGAAATTTCCCTTATATGGGGGCAAAAAGGCAGAAATTCCCCGTATTTTGGAACAAAATTGCAGAAATTCCCCTAATTGTGGGGCAAAAATACAGAAATTCTCCTTATTTTGGGTCAAAACTCAGAAATTCCACTTATTTTGGGTCAAAATTTCAATAATTTCACTTATTTTGGGGCAAAATTGCCGAAATTTCACTTATTTCAGTGAAAAAAGGCAGAAATTTTCCTTATTTTGGGGCAAAAAGTCAGGAATTCCTAATATTTTGTGGCAAAAATGCAGAAATTCCCCTTATTTTGAGGTCAAAAGGCTGAAATTCTCCTTATTTGGGAGCAAAAAAGCAGAAATTTCCCTTATTTTGGGGCAAAATTGCAGAAATTTCACTTATTTCAGTCAGAAATTTTTCTTATTTTGGGCAAAAAAAGACAGAAATTCCCATTAATTTATGGGAAAAATACATAAATTCCACTTATTTAGAGGCAAAAAAGCAGAAATTTCCCTTATTTTGGGGCAAAATTGTAGAAATTTCACTTACTTCAGGGTAATAAGTCAGAAATTTTTCTTATTTAGGGGCAAAAAAGACAGGAATTCTTTTTGTTTTGGGGGAAAAAGAAAAATTCCACTTATTTAGAGGCAAAAAGCAGAAATTCCCCTTATTTTGGGGCAAAATTGCAGAAATTTCACTTATTTTGGGGCAAAATTGTAGAAATTTCACTTATTTCAAAAAAAAAAGCAGAAATTTTCTTATTTTGGAGCAAAAAGCCAGAAATTTCACTTATTTTGGAGCAAAATTGCAGAAATTTCACTTATTTCAGTCAGAAATTTTTCTTATTTTGGGCAAAAAAGACAGAAATTCCCATTATTTTGGGGGAAAAATACATAAATTCCACTTATTTAGAGGCAAAAAAGCAGAAATTTCCCTTATTTTGGGGCAAAATTGTAGAAATTTCACTTACTTCAGGGTAATAAGTCAGAAATTTTTCTTATTTAGGGGCAAAAAAGACAGGAATTCTTTTTGTTTTGGGGGAAAAAGAAAAATTCCACTTATTTAGAGGCAAAAAGCAGAAATTCCCCTTATTTTGGGGCAAAATTGCAGAAATTTCACTTATTTTGGGGCAAAATTGTAGATATTTCACTTATTTCAAAAAAAAAGCAGAAATTTTCTTATTTTGGAGCAAAAAGCCAGAAATTTCACTTATTTTGGAGCAAAATTGCAGAAATTTCACTTATTTCAGTGAAAAAAGGCAGAAATTTCCCATATTTTGGGGCAAAAATGCAGAAATTTCTCTTATTTTGAGGTAAAAGGCTGAAATTCCCATTATTTGGGGGGGAAAGGCAGAATTTTCTCTTATTTTGGGGTAAAATTGCAGAAATATCACTTACTTCAGGGTAATAAGTCAGAAATTTTCCTTATTTTGGGGCCAAAAAAAAGAAATTCCCTTTGTTTTGGGAGAAAAAGACAGAAATTCCACTTTTTTATAGGCAAAATAGCAGAAATTCCCCTTATTTTGGACAAAAATGAAGAAATTTCACTTTTAAAGGGCAAAAAGTTATGCATTCTTCTTATTTTTGGGCAAAAAGGCAGAAATTCCCCTTATTTTGGAGCAAAATTGCAGAAATTTCCCAAATTGTGGGGCAAAAAGGCAGAAATTCCCTATATGTTGGGGCAATAAGACAGAAATTCTCCTTATTTTGGGGCAAAACTCAGAAATTCCACTTATTTTGGAGCAAAATTCCAGAAATTTCACTTATTTTGGGGCAGAATTGCAGAAATTAAAATTATTTTGGGGCAAAATTGCAGAAATTTCACTTATTTCAATAAAAAGCAGAAATTTTCTTATTTTGGGGCAAAAAGGCAGAAATTTTTTTTATTTTGGTACAAAATTGCCGAAATTTTTCTTATTTTGGAGTAAAAAGGCAGAAATTTCCCATATTTTGGGGCAAAAATGCAGAAATTCCTTTTATTTTGAGGAAAAAGGTTGAAATTCCCCTTAATTGGGGGCAAAAAGGCAGAAATTTCCTTATTTTGGGGCAAAATTGCAGAAATTACAATTATTTTGTGGCAAAATTGCACAAATTGCACTTATTTCAAAAAAAAGCAGAAATTTTCTTATTTTGGGGCAAAAAGGAAGAAATTTCCCATATTTTGGGGCAAAAATGCAGAAATTTCTTTTATTTTGAGGAAAAAGGCTGAAATTCTCCTTAATTTAGGGAAAAAAGGCAGAAATTTCCTTATTTTTGGGCAAAATTGCAAAAATTTCACTTATTTCAGGGTAATAAGTCAGAAATTTTCCTTATTTTGGGGCAAAAATACAGAAATTCTTTTTGTTTTTGGGGAAAAAGACAGAAATTGCACTTTTTTAGAGGCAAAAAAGCAGAAATTCCTTTTATTTTGGAGCCAAAATGAAGAAATTTCCCTTTTTTGTGGCAAAAGGTATACATTCCCCTTATTTTCAGGCTAAAAAGCAGAAATTCCCCGTATTTTGGAGCAAAATTGCAGAAATTCCACTAATTGTGGGGCAAAAATGCAGAAATTCCCTATATGTTAGGGCAAAAAAACAGAAATTCTCCTTATTTTGGTTGCAAAACTCAGAAATTCCACTTATTTTCGGGCAAAATTCCAGAAATTTGCCTCATTTTGGGGCAAAATTGCCGAAATTTCACTTATTTTGGTGCAAAATTGCAGAAATTTCACTTATTTCAGTGAAAAAAGGCAGAAATTTTCCTTATTTTGGGGCAAAAAGGCAGAAATTCCTAATATTTTGTGGCAAAAATGCAGAAATTCCCCTTATTTTGAGGTAAAAAGGCTGAAATTTCCCTTATATGGGGGCAAAAAGGCAGAAATTTCCCTTATTTTGGGACAAATTTGCAGAAATTTCACTTATTTCAGGGTAATAAGTCAGAAATTTTCCTTATTTTGGGCAAAAAAAGACAGAAATTCCCTTTGTTTTGGGGGAAAAATACATAAATTCCACTTATTTAGAGGCAAAAAAGCAAAAATTCCTTTTATTTTGGCCAAAATTGCAGAAATTTCACTTACTTCAGGGAAATAAGTCAGAAAATTTCCTTATTTTGGGGCAAAAAAGACAGAAATTACCTTTGTTTTGGGGGAAAAAGACAGAAATTCCACTTATTTAGAGGCAAAAAAGCAGAAATTCCCCTTATTTTGGAGCAAAAATGAAGAAATTTCCATTTTTTATGGGAAAGAGTTATGCATTCTTATTATTTTCAGGCAAAAAGGCAGAAATTCCCCGTAATTTGGAGCAAAATTGCAGAAATTCCCCTAATTGTGGGGCAAAAATACAGAAATTCTCCTTATTTTGAGTCAAAACTCAGAAATTCCACTTATTTTGGGTCAAAATTTCAATAATTTCACTTATTTTGGGGCAAAATTGCAGAAATTTCACTTATTTCAGGGTAATAAGTCAGAAATTTTCCTTATTTTGGGGCAAAAAAGACAAATTCTCTTTGTTTTGGGGGAAAAAGACAGAAATTCCACTTTTTTATAGGCAAAAAAGCAGAAATTCCCCTTATTTTGGACAAAAATGAAGAAATTTCACTTTTTAAGGGCAAAAAGTTATGCATTCTTCTTATTTTTGGGCAAAAAGGCAGAAATTCCCCTTATTTTGGAGCAAAATTGCAGAAATTTCCCAAATTGTGGGGCAAAAAGGCAGAAATTCCCTATATGTTGGGGCAATAAGACAGAAATTGTCCTTATTTTGGGGCAAAACTCAGAAATTCCACTTATTTCGGAGCAAAATTCCAGAAATTTCACTTATTTCAGTGAAAAAAGGCAGAAATTTCCCATATTTTGGGGCAAAAATGCAGAAATTTCTCTTATTTTGAGGTAAAAGGCTGAAATTCCCATTATTTGGGGGGGAAAGGCAGAATTTTCTCTTATTTTGGGGTAAAATTGCAGAAATATCACTTACTTCAGGGTAATAAGTCAGAAATTTTCCTTATTTTGGGGCCAAAAAAAAGAAATTCCCTTTGTTTTGGGAGAAAAAGACAGAAATTCCACTTTTTTATAGGCAAAATAGCAGAAATTCCCCTTATTTTGGACAAAAATGAAGAAATTTCACTTTTTAAGGGCAAAAAGTTATGCATTCTTCTTATTTTTGGGCAAAAAGGCAGAAATTCCCCTTATTTTGGAGCAAAATTGCAGAAATTTCCCAAATTGTGGGGCAAAAAGGCAGAAATTCCCTATATGTTGGGGCAATAAGACAGAAATTCTCCTTATTTTGGGGCAAAACTCAGAAATTCCACTTATTTTGGAGCAAAATTCCAGAAATTTCACTTATTTTGGGGCAGAATTGCAGAAATTAAAATTATTTTGGGGCAAAATTGCAGAAATTTCACTTATTTCAATAAAAAGCAGAAATTTTCTTATTTTGGGGAAAAAAGGCAGAAATTTTTTTTATTTTGGTACAAAATTGCCGAAATTTTTCTTATTTTGGAGTAAAAAGGCAGAAATTTCCCATATTTTGGGGCAAAAATGCAGAAATTCCTTTTATTTTGAGGAAAAAGGTTGAAATTCCCCTTAATTGGGGGCAAAAAGGCAGAAATTTCCTTATTTTGGGGCAAAATTGCAGAAATTACAATTATTTTGTGGCAAAATTGCACAAATTGCACTTATTTCAAAAAAAAGCAGAAATTTTCTTATTTTGGGGCAAAAAGGAAGAAATTTCCCATATTTTGGGGCAAAAATGCAGAAATTTCTTTTATTTTGAGGAAAAAGGCTGAAATTCTCCTTAATTTAGGGAAAAAAGGCAGAAATTTCCTTATTTTTGGGCAAAATTGCAAAAATTTCACTTATTTCAGGGTAATAAGTCAGAAATTTTCCTTATTTTGGGGCAAAAATACAGAAATTCTTTTTGTTTTTGGGGAAAAAGACAGAAATTGCACTTTTTTAGAGGCAAAAAAGCAGAAATTCCTTTTATTTTGGAGCCAAAATGAAGAAATTTCCCTTTTTTGTGGCAAAAGGTATACATTCCCCTTATTTTCAGGCTAAAAAGCAGAAATTCCCCGTATTTTGGAGCAAAATTGCAGAAATTCCACTAATTGTGGGGCAAAAATGCAGAAATTCCCTATATGTTAGGGCAAAAAAACAGAAATTCTCCTTATTTTGGTTGCAAAACTCAGAAATTCCACTTATTTTCGGGCAAAATTCCAGAAATTTGCCTCATTTTGGGGCAAAATTGCCGAAATTTCACTTATTTTGGTGCAAAATTGCAGAAATTTCACTTATTTCAGTGAAAAAAGGCAGAAATTTTCCTTATTTTGGGGCAAAAAGGCAGAAATTCCTAATATTTTGTGGCAAAAATGCAGAAATTCCCCTTATTTTGAGGTAAAAAGGCTGAAATTTCCCTTATATGGGGGCAAAAAGGCAGAAATTTCCCTTATTTTGGGACAAATTTGCAGAAATTTCACTTATTTCAGGGTAATAAGTCAGAAATTTTCCTTATTTTGGGCAAAAAAAGACAGAAATTCCCTTTGTTTTGGGGGAAAAATACATAAATTCCACTTATTTACAGGCAAAAAAGCAAAAATTCCTTTTATTTTGGCCAAAATTGCAGAAATTTCACTTACTTCAGGGAAATAAGTCAGAAAATTTCCTTATTTTGGGGCAAAAAAGACAGAAATTACCTTTGTTTTGGGGGAAAAAGACAGAAATTCCACTTATTTAGAGGCAAAAAAGCAGAAATTCCCCTTATTTTGGAGCAAAAATGAAGAAATTTCCATTTTTTATGGGAAAGAGTTATGCATTCTTATTATTTTCAGGCAAAAAGGCAGAAATTCCCCGTAATTTGGAGCAAAATTGCAGAAATTCCCCTAATTGTGGGGCAAAAATACAGAAATTCTCCTTATTTTGAGTCAAAACTCAGAAATTCCACTTATTTTGGGTCAAAATTTCAATAATTTCACTTATTTTGGGGCAAAATTGCAGAAATTTCACTTATTTCAGGGTAATAAGTCAGAAATTTTCCTTATTTTGGGGCAAAAAAGACAAATTCTCTTTGTTTTGGGGGAAAAAGACAGAAATTCCACTTTTTTATAGGCAAAAAAGCAGAAATTCCCCTTATTTTGGACAAAAATGAAGAAATTTCACTTTTTAAGGGCAAAAAGTTATGCATTCTTCTTATTTTTGGGCAAAAAGGCAGAAATTCCCCTTATTTTGGAGCAAAATTGCAGAAATTTCCCAAATTGTGGGGCAAAAAGGCAGAAATTCCCTATATGTTGGGGCAATAAGACAGAAATTGTCCTTATTTTGGGGCAAAACTCAGAAATTCCACTTATTTCGGAGCAAAATTCCAGAAATTTCACTTATTTTGGGGCAGAATTGCAGAAATTAAAATTATTTTGGGGCAAAATTGCAGAAATTTCACTTATTTCAATAAAAAGCAGAAATTTTCTTATTTTGGGGCAAAAAGGCAGAAATTCTTTTTGTTTTTGAGGAAAAAGAAAGAAATTCTACTTTTTTAGAGGCAAAAAAGCAGAAATTCCTTTTATTTTGGAGCAAAAATGAAGAAATTTCTCTTTTTTGTGGCAAAAGGTATGCATTCCCCTTATTTTCAGGCTAAAAGGCAGAAATTCCCTGTATTTTAAAGCAAAACTGCAGAAATTCCCCTAATTGTGGGGCAAAAAGGCAGAAATTCCCTATATGTTAGGGCAAAAAACAGAAATTCTCCTTATTTTGGGGCAAAACTCAGAAATTCCACTTATTTTGGGGCCACATTCCAGAAATTTCCCTTATTTTGGGAGAAAATTGCAGAAATTTCACTTATTTTGTGGCAAAATTGCCGAAATTTCACTTATTTCAGTGAAAAAAGGCAGAAATTTTCCTTATTTTGGGGCAAAAAGTCAGGAATTCCTAATATTTTGTGGCAAAAATGCAGAAATTCCTCTTATTTTGAGGTCAAAAGGCTGAAATTCTCCTTATTTGGGAGCAAAAAAGCAGAAATTTCCCTTATTTTGGGGCAAAATTGCAGAAATTTCACTTATTTCAGTCAGAAATTTTTCTTATTTTGGGCAAAAAAGACAGAAATTCCCATTAATTTATGGGAAAAATACATAAATTCCACTTATTTAGAGGCAAAAAAGCAGAAATTTCCCTTATTTTGGGGCAAAATTGTAGAAATTTCACTTACTTCAGGGTAATAAGTCAGAAATTTTTCTTATTTAGGGGCAAAAAAGACAGGAATTCTTTTTGTTTTGGGGGAAAAAGAAAAATTCCACTTATTTAGAGGCAAAAAGCAGAAATTCCCCTTATTTTGGGGCAAAATTGCAGAAATTTCACTTATTTTGGGGCAAAATTGTAGAAATTTCACTTATTTCAAAAAAAAGCAGAAATTTTCTTATTTTGGAGCAAAAAGCCAGAAATTTCACTTATTTTGGAGCAAAATTGCAGAAATTTCACTTATTTCAGTCAGAAATTTTTCTTATTTTGGGCAAAAAAGACAGAAATTCCCATTATTTTGGGGGAAAAATACATAAATTCCACTTATTTAGAGGCAAAAAAGCAGAAATTTCCCTTATTTTGGGGCAAAATTGTAGAAATTTCACTTATTTCAAAAAAAAGCAGAAATTTTCTTATTTTGGAGCAAAAAGCCAGAAATTTCACTTATTTTGGAGCAAAATTGCAGAAATTTCACTTATTTCAGTGAAAAAAGGCAGAAATTTCCCATATTTTGGGGCAAAAATGCAGAAATTTCTCTTATTTTGAGGTAAAAGGCTGAAATTCCCATTATTTGGGGGCGAAAAGGCAGAAATTTCTCTTATTTTGGGGTAAAATTGCAGAAATTTCACTTACTTCAGGGTAATAAGTCAGAAATTTTCCTTATTTTGGGGCCAAAAAAAAGAAATTCCCTTTGTTTTGGGAGAAAAAGACAGAAATTCCACTTTTTTATAGGCAAAATAGCAGAAATTCCCCTTATTTTGGACAAAAATGAAGAAATTTCACTTTTTAAGGGCAAAAAGTTATGCATTCTTCTTATTTTTGGGCAAAAAGGCAGAAATTCCCCTTATTTTAAAGCAAAATTGCAGAAATTTCCCAAATTGTTTGGCAAAAAGGCAGAAATTTTCTATATGTTGGGGCAATAAGACAGAAATTCTCCTTATTTTGGGGCAAAACTCAGAAATTCCACTTATTTTGGAGCAAAATTCCAGAAATTTCACTTATTTTGGGTCAGAATTGCAGAAATTAAAATTATTTTGGGGCAAAATTGCAGAAATTTCACTTATTTCAATAAAAAGCAGAAATTTTCTTATTTTGGGGCAAAAAGGCAGAATTTTTTTTTATTTTGTTACAAAATTGCCGAAATTTTTCTTATTTTGGAGTAAAAAGGCAGAAATTTCCCATATTTTGGGGCAAAAATGCAGAAATTCCTTTTATTTTGAGGAAAAAGGCTGAAATTCCCCTTAATTGGGGGCAAAAAGGCAGAAATTTCCTTATTTTGGGGCAAAATTGCAAAAATTTCACTTATTTCAGGGTAATAAGTCAGAAATTTTCCTTATTTTGGGGCAAAAAGACAGAAATTCTTTTATTTTTTTAAGGAAAATAAAGAAATTCCACTTTTTTAGAGGCAAAAAAGCAGAAATTCCTTTTATTTTGGAGCAAAAATGAAGAAATTTCTCTTTTTTGTGGCAAAAGGTATACATTCCCCTTATTTTCAGGCTAAAAGGCAGAAATTCCCTGTATTTTAAAGCAAAACTGCAGAAATTCCCCTAATTGTGGGGCAAAAAGGCAGAAATTCCCTATATGTTAGGGCAAAAAACAGAAATTCTCCTTATTTTGGGGCAAAACTCAGAAATTCCACTTATTTTGGGGCAAAATTCCAGAAATTTCCATTATTTTGGGGCAAAATTGCAGAAATTTCACTTATTTTGTGGCAAAATTGCAGAAATTTCACTTATTTCATTGAAAAAAGGCAGAAATTTTCCTTATTTTGGGGCAAAAAGTCAGGAATTCCTAATATTTTGTGGCAAAAATGCAGAAATTCCCCTTATTTTGAGGTCAAAAGGCTGAAATTCTCCTTATTTGGGAGCAAAAAAGCAGAAATTTCCCTTATTTTGGGGCAAAATTGCAGAAATTTCACTTATTTCAGTCAGAAATTTTCCTTATTTTGGGCAAAAAAGACAGAAATTTCCTTTGTTTTGGGGGTAAAATACATAAATTCCACTTATTTAGAGGCAAAAAAGCAGAAATTTCCCTTATTTGGGGGCAAAATTGTAGAAATTTCACTTACTTCAGGGTAATAAGTCAGAAATTTTTCTTATTTAGGGGCAAAAAAGACAGAAATCATTTTTGTTTTGGGGTGAAAAAGACAGAATTTCCACTTATTTAGAGGCGAAAAAGCAGAAATTCCCCTTATTTTGGAGCAAAATTGCAGAAATTTCACTTTCTTAAGGGTAATAAGTAAGAAATTTTCCTTATTTTGGGGCAAAATTGCAGAAATTTCACTTATTTTGGGGCAATATTGCAGAAATTTCACTTATTTCAAAAAAAGCAGAAATTTTCTTATTTTGGAGCAAAAAGGCAGAAATTTCCCATATTTTGGGGCAAAAATGCAGAAATTAGTTTTATTTTGAGGAAAAAGGCTGAAATTCCCCTTAATTTGGGCCAAAAGACAGAAATTTCCTTATTTTGGGGCAAAATTGCAAAAATTTCATTTATTTCAGGGTAATAAGTCAAAAATTTTCCTCATTTTGGGGCAAAAAGACAGAAATTCCCTTTGTTTTTGGGGAAAAAGACAGAAATTGCACTTTTTTAGAGGCAAAAAAGCAGAAATTCCTATTATTTTGGAGCACAAATGAAGAAATTTTCGTTTTTTGTGGCAAAAGGTATACATTCCCCTTATTTTCAGGCTAAAAAGCAGAAATTCCCCGTGTTTTGGAGCAAAATTGCAGAAATACCCCTAATTGTGGGGCAAAAATGCAGAAATTCCCTATATGTTAGGGCAAAAAAACAGAAATTCTCCTTATTTTGGGGCAAAACTGAGAAATTCTACTTATTTTGGGGCAAAATTCCAGAAATTTCCCTTATTTTGGGGCAAAATTGCAGAAATTTCACTTATTTTGGGGCAAAATTGCAGAAATTTCACTTATTTCAGTGAAAAAGGCAGAAATTTCCCTTATATGGGGGCAAAAAGGCAGAAATTTCCCTTATTTTGTACAAAAATTGCAGGAATTTCACTTATTTCAGGGTAATAAGTCGGAAATTTCATTATTTTGGGGCAAAAAATACAGAAATTACCTTTGTTTTGGGGGAAAAAGACAGAAATTCCACTTATTTAGAGGCAAAAAAGCAGAAATTCCCCTTATTTTGGAGCAAAAATGAAGAAATTTCCCTTTTTTATGGGAAAAACTTATGCATTCTTCTTATTTTCGGGCAAAAAGGGAGAAATTCCCCGTATTTTGGAGCAAAATTGCAGAAATTCCCCAAATTGTGGGGCAAAATGACAGAAATTCTCCTTATTTTGGGTCAAAACTCAGAAATTCCACTTATTTTGGGTCAAAATTTCAATAATTTCACTTATTTTGGGGCAAAATTGCAGAAATTTCACTTATTTCAGTGTAATAAGTCAGAAATTATCCTTATTTTGGGGCAAAAAAGACAAATTCCCTTTGTTTTGGGGGAAAAAGACAGAAATTCCACTTATTTAGAGGCAATAAAGCAGAAATTCCCCTCATTTTGGAGCAAAAAGAAGAAATTTCTCTTTTTTATGGCAAAAAAGTATGCATTCTTATTATTTTCAGACAAAAAAGGCAGAAATTCCCCGTATTTTGGAGCAAAATTGCAGAAATTCCTCTAAATGTGGGGCAAAAAGGCAGAAATTCCCTATATGTTGGGGCAAAAAAGACAGAAATTCTCCTTATTTTAGGGAAAAATTCTGAAATTTAACTTATTTTGGGGCAAAATTGCAGAAATTTCACTTATTTCAGAAATAAAAGCAGAAATTTTCTTATTTTGGGGCCAAAAGGCAGAAATTTCTTTTATTTTGTTACAAAATTGCAGAATTTTTTCTTATTTTGGGGCAAAAAGTCAGAAATTTCCCATATTTTGGGGTAAAAATGCAGAAATTTCTCTTATTTTGAGGTAAAAGGCTGAAATTCCCCTTATTTGGGGGCAAAAAGTCAAAAATTTCTCTTATTTTGGGGCAAAATTGTAGAAATTTCACTTATTTTGGGGCAAAATTGCAGAAATTTCACTTATTTCAAAAAAAAGCAGAAATTTTCTTATTTTGGAGCAAAAAGGCAGAAATTTCCCATATTTTGGGACAAAAATGCAGAAATTCCTTTTATTTTGAGGAAAAAGGCTGAAATTCCCCTTAATTGGGGGCAAAAAGGCAGAAATTTCCTTATTTTGGGGCAAAACTGCAAAAATTTCACTTATTTCAGGGTAATAAGTCAGAAATTTTTTTTATTTTGGGGCAAAAAGACAGAAATTCCCTTTGTTTTTGGAGAAAAATACATAAATTCCACTTATTTAGAGGCAAAAAAGCAGAAATTCCTTTTATTTTGGCCAAAATTGCAAAAATTTCACTTACTTCAGGGTAATAAGTCAGAAAATTTCCTTATTTTGGGGCAAAAAAGACAGAAATTACCTTTGTTTTGGGGGAAAAAGACAGAAATTCCACTTATTTAGAGGCAAAAAAGCAGAAATTCCCCTTATTTTGGAGCAAAAATGAAGAAATTTCCCTTTTTTATGGGAAAGAGTTATGCATTCTTCTTATTTTCGGGCAAAAAGGCAGAAATTCCCCGTATTTTGGAGCAAAATTGCAGAAATTCCCCTAATTGTGGGGCAAAAATACAGAAATTCTCCTTATTTTGGATCAAAACTCAGAAATTCCACTTATTTTGGGTCAAAATTTCAATAATTTCACTTATTTTGGGGCAAAATTGCAGAAATTTCACTTATTTCAGGGTAATAAGTCAGAAATTTTTCTTATTTTGGGGCAAAAAAGACAAATTCTCTTTGTTTTGGGGGAAAAAGACAGAAATTCCACTTATTTAAAGGCAATAAAGCAGAAATGCCCCTCATTTTGGAGCAAAAAGCAGAAATTTCCCTTTTTTATGGCAAAAAGGTATGCATTCTTATTATTTTCGGACAAAAAATGCAGAAATTCCCGGTATTTTGGAGCAAAATTGCAGAAATTCCTCTAATTGTGGGGCAAAAAGGCAGAAATTCCCTATATGTTGGGGCAAAAAGACAGAAATTCTCCTTATTTTAGGGAAAAATTCTGAAATATAACTTATTTTGGGGCAAAATTGCAGAAATTTCACTTATTTCAGAAATAAAAGCAGAAATTTTCTTATTTTGGGGCCAAAAGACAGAAATTTCTTTTATTTTGTTACAAAATTGCAGAATTTTTTCTTATTTTGGGGCAAAAAGTCAGAAATTTCCCATATTTTGGGGTAAAAATGCAGAAATTTCTCTTATTTTGAGGTAAAAGGCTGAAATTCCCCTTATTTGGGGGCAAAAAGTCAAAAATTTCTCTTATTTTGGGGCAAAATTGTAGAAATTTCACTTATTTTCGGGCAAAATTGCAGAAATTTCACTTATTTCAAAAAAAAGCAGAAATTTTCTTATTTTGGAGCAAAAAGGCAGAAATTTCCCATATTTTGGGACAAAAATGCAGAAATTCCTTTTATTTTGAGGAAAAAGGCTGAAATTCCCCTTAATTGGGGGCAAAAAGGCAGAAATTTCCTTATTTTGGGGCAAAACTGCAAAAATTTCACTTATTTCAGGGTAATAAGTCAGAAATTTTTTTTATTTTGGGGCAAAAAGACAGAAATTCCCTTTGTTTTTGGAGAAAAATACATAAATTCCACTTATTTAGAGGCAAAAAAGCAGAAATTCCTTTTATTTTGGCCAAAATTGCAAAAATTTCACTTACTTCAGGGTAATAAGTCAGAAAATTTCCTTATTTTGGGGCAAAAAAGACAGAAATTACCTTTGTTTTGGGGGAAAAAGACAGAAATTCCACTTATTTAGAGGCAAAAAAGCAGAAATTCCCCTTATTTTGGAGCAAAAATGAAGAAATTTCCCTTTTTTATGGGAAAGAGTTATGCATTCTTCTTATTTTCGGGCAAAAAGGCAGAAATTCCCCGTATTTTGGAGCAAAATTGCAGAAATTCCCCTAATTGTGGGGCAAAAATACAGAAATTCTCCTTATTTTGGATCAAAACTCAGAAATTCCACTTATTTTGGGTCAAAATTTCAATAATTTCACTTATTTTGGGGCAAAATTGCAGAAATTTCACTTATTTCAGGGTAATAAGTCAGAAATTTTCCTTATTTTGGGGCAAAAAAGACAAATTCTCTTTGTTTTGGGGGAAAAAGACAGAAATTCCACTTATTTAAAGGCAATAAAGCAGAAATGCCCCTCATTTTGGAGCAAAAAGCAGAAATTTCCCTTTTTTATGGCAAAAAGGTATGCATTCTTATTATTTTCGGACAAAAAATGCAGAAATTCCCGGTATTTTGGAGCAAAATTGCAGAAATTCCTCTAATTGTGGGGCAAAAAGGCAGAAATTCCCTATATGTTGGGGCAAAAAGACAGAAATTCTCCTTATTTTAGGGAAAAATTCTGAAATATAATTTATTTTGGGGCAAAATTGCAGAAATTTCACTTATTTCAGAAATAAAAGCAGAAATTTTCTTATTTTGGGGCCAAAAGACAGAAATTTCTTTTATTTTGTTACAAAATTGCAGAATTTTTTCTTATTTTGGGGCAAAAAGTCAGAAATTTCCCATATTTTGGGGTAAAAATGCAGAAATTTCTCTTATTTTGAGGTAAAAGGCTGAAATTCCCCTTATTTGGGGGCAAAAAGTCAAAAATTTCTCTTATTTTGGGGCAAAATTGTAGAAATTTCACTTATTTTGGGGCAAAATTGCAGAAATTTCACTTATTTCAAAAAAAAGCAGAAATTTTCTTATTTTGGAGCAAAAAGGCAGAAATTTCCCATATTTTGGGACAAAAATGCAGAAATTCCTTTTATTTTGAGGAAAAAGGCTGAAATTCCCCTTAATTGGGGGCAAAAAGGCAGAAATTTCCTTATTTTGGGGCAAAACTGCAAAAATTTCACTTATTTCAGGGTAATAAGTCAGAAATTTTTTTTATTTTGGGGCAAAAAGACAGAAATTCCCTTTGTTTTTGGAGAAAAATACATAAATTCCACTTATTTAGAGGCAAAAAAGCAGAAATTCCTTTTATTTTGGCCAAAATTGCAAAAATTTCACTTACTTCAGGGTAATAAGTCAGAAAATTTCCTTATTTTGGGGCAAAAAAGACAGAAATTACCTTTGTTTTGGGGGAAAAAGACAGAAATTCCACTTATTTAGAGGCAAAAAAGCAGAAATTCCCCTTATTTTGGAGCAAAAATGAAGAAATTTCCCTTTTTTATGGGAAAGAGTTATGCATTCTTCTTATTTTCGGGCAAAAAGGCAGAAATTCCCCGTATTTTGGAGCAAAATTGCAGAAATTCCCCTAATTGTGGGGCAAAAATACAGAAATTCTCCTTATTTTGGATCAAAACTCAGAAATTCCACTTATTTTGGGTCAAAATTTCAATAATTTCACTTATTTTGGGGCAAAATTGCAGAAATTTCACTTATTTCAGGGTAATAAGTCAGAAATTTTCCTTATTTTGGGGCAAAAAAGACAAATTCTCTTTGTTTTGGGGGAAAAAGACAGAAATTCCACTTATTTAAAGGCAATAAAGCAGAAATGCCCCTCATTTTGGAGCAAAAAGCAGAAATTTCCCTTTTTTATGGCAAAAAGGTATGCATTCTTATTATTTTCGGACAAAAAATGCAGAAATTCCCCATATTTTGGAGCAAAATTGCAGAAATTCCTCTAATTTTGGGGCAAAAAGGCAGAAATTCCCTATATGTTGGGGCAAAAAGACAGAAATTCTCCTTATTTTAGGGAAAAATTCTGAAATATAACTTATTTTGGGGCAAAATTGCAGAAATTTCACTTATTTCAGAAATAAAAGCAGAAATTTTCTTATTTTGGGGCCAAAAGACAGAAATTTCTTTTATTTTGTTACAAAATTGCAGAATTTTTTCTTATTTTGGGGCAAAAAGTCAGAAATTTCCCATATTTTGGGGCAAAAACGCAGAAATTTCTCTTATTTTGAGGTAAAAGGCTGAAATTCCCCTTATTTGGGGGCAAAAAGTCAAATATATCTCTTATTTTGGGGCAAAATTGCCGAAATATCACTTATTTTGGGGCAAAATTGCAGAAATTTCACTTATTTCAAAAAAAAAGCAGAAATTTTCTTATTTTGGAGCAAAAAGGCAGAAATTTCCCATATTTTGGGGCAGAAATGCAGGAATTCATTTTATTTTGAAGAAAAAGGCTGAAATTCCCCTCAATTGGGGGCAAAAATGCAGAAATTTCCTCATTTTGGGGCAAAATAGCAAAAACTTCACTTATTTCAGGGTAATAAGTCAGAAATTTTACTTATTTTGTGGCAAAAATACAGAAATTCCCTTTGTTTTTGGACAAAAAGACAGAAATTCCAATTTTTTAGAGGCAAAAAAGCAGAAATTCCATTTGTTTTGGAGCAAAAATGAAGAAATTTCCCTTTTTTGTGGCAAAAGGTATACATTCCCCTTTTTTTCAGGCTAAAAAGCAGAAATTCCCCGTATTTTGGAGCAAAATTGCAGAAATTCCCCTAATTGTGGTGCAAAAATGCAGAAATTCCCTATATGTTAGTGCAAAAAACAGAAATTCTCCTTATTTTAGGGCAAAACTCAGAAATTCCACTTATTTTGGGGCAAAATTCCAGAAATTTCCCTTATTTAGGGGCAAAATTGCAGAAATTTCACTTATTTTGGGGCAAAATTGCAGAAATTTCACTTATTTCAGTGAAAAAAGGCAGAAATTTCCTATATTTTGGAGCAAAAATGCAGAAATTTCTGTTATTTTGAGGTAAAAGGCTGAAATTCCCCTTATTTGGGTGTAAAAAGGCAGAAATTTCTCTTATTTTGGGGTAAAATTGCAGAAATTTCACTTATTTCAGGGTAATAAGTCAGAAAATTTCCTTATTTTGGGGCCAAAAAACAGAAATTCCCTTTGTTTTGGGAGAAAAAGACAGAAATTCCACTTTTATAGAGGCAAAAAAGCAGAAATTCCCCTTATTTTGGAGCAAAAATAAAGAAATTTCACTTTTTAAGGGCAAAAAGGTATGCATTCTTCTTATTTTTGGGCAAAAAGGCAGAAATTCCCCATATTTTGGAGCAAAATTGCAGAAATTTCCCAAATTATGGGGCAAAAAGGCAGAAATTCCCTATATGTTGGGGCAAAAAGACAGAAATTCTCCTTATTTTGGGGCAAAACTCAGAAATTCCACTTATTTTGAAGCAAAATTTCAGAAATTTCACTTATTTTGGGGCAAAATTGCAGAAATTACAATTATTTTGGAGCAAAATTGCAGAAATTTCACTTATTTAAAAAAAAAGCAGAAATTTTCTTATTTTGGGGCAAAAAGGCAGAATTTTTTTTTATTTTGGTACAAAATTGCAGAAATTTTTCTTATTTTGGAATAAAAAGGCAGAAATTTCTCATATTTTGGGGCAAAAATGCAGAAATTCCCTTTATTTTGAGGAAAAAAGCTGAAATTCCCCTTAATTGGGGGCAAAAAGGCAGAAATTTCCTTATTTTGGGGCAAAATTGCAAAAATTTCACTTATTTCAGGGTAATAAGTCAGAAATTTTCCTTATTTTGGGGCAAAAAGACAGAAATTCTCTTTGTTTTTGAGAAAAAAGACAGAAATTCCACTTTTTTAGAGGCAAAAAAGCAGAAATTCCTTTTATTTTGGAGCAAAAATGAAGAAATTTCTCTTTTTTGTGGCAAAAGGTATACATTCCCCTTATTTTCAGGCTAAAAAGCAGAAATTCCCTGTATTTTGGAGCAAAATTGCAGAAATTCCCCTAATTATGGGGCAAAAAGGCAGAAATTCCCTAATGTTAGTGCAAAAAACAGAAATTCTCCTTATTTTCGGGCAAAACTCAGAAATTCCACTTATTTTGGAGCAAAATTCCACAAATTTCACTTATTTTGGGGCAAAATTGCAGAAATTACAATTATTTTGGGGCTAAATTGCAGAAATTTCAAAAATTTCAAAAAAAAAGCAGAAATTTTCTTATTTTGGGGCAAAAAGGCAGAAATTTCCGATATTTTGGGGCAAAAATGCAGAAATTCCTTTTATTTTGAGTAAAAAGGCTGAAATTCCCCTTAATTTGGGGCAAAAAGGCAGAAATTTTATTATATTGGTGCAAAATTGCAAAAATTTCACTTATTTCAGGGTAATAAGTCAGAAATTTTCCTTATTTTGGGGCAAAAAGACAGAAATTCCCTTTGTTTTTGGGGAAAAACAGAAATTGCACTTTTTTAGAGGCAAAAAAGCAGAAATTCCTTTTATTTTGGAGCAAAAATGAAGAAATTTGTCTTTTTTGTGGCAAAAGGTATACATTCCCTTTATTTTCAGGCTAAAAAGCAGAAATTCCCCGTATTTTGGAGCAAAATTGCAGAAATTCCCCTAATTTTGGGGCAAAAATGCAGAAATTCCCTATATGTTAGCGCAAAAAAACAGAAATTCTCTTTATTTTGGGGCAAAACTCAGAAATTCCACTTATTTTGGGGCAAAATTCCAGAAATTTCTCTTATTTTGGGGCAAAATTGCCGAAATTTCACTTATTTTGGGGCAAAATTGCAGAAATTTCACTTATTTCAGTGAAAAAAGGCAGAAATTTCCCATATTTTGGGGCAAAAATGAAGAAATTTCACATATATTGAGGTAAAAGGCTGAAATCCCCCTTATTTGGGAGAAAAAAGGCAGAAATTTCACTTATTTCAGGGTAATAAGTCAGAAATTTTCCTTATTTTGGGGACAAAAAACAGAAATTCCCTTTGATTTGGGAGAAAAAGACAGAAATTCCACTTTTTTAGAGGCAAAAAAGCAGAAATTCCCCTTATTTTGGAGTAAAAATGAAGAAATTTCACTTTTTAAGGGCAAAAAGGTATGCATTCTTCTTATTTTTGGGCAAAAAGGCAGAAATTCCCCTTATTTTTGAGCAAAATTGCAGAAATTTCCCAAATTGTGGGGCAAAAAGGCAGAAATTCCCTATATGTTTGGGCAAAAAGACAGAAATTCTCCTTAATTTGGGGCAAAACTAAGAAATTCCACTTATTTTGGAGCAAAATTCCAGAAATTTCACTTATTTTGGGACAAAATTGGAGAAATTACAATTATTTTGAGGCAAAATTGCAGAAATTTCACTTATTTCAAAAAAAAAAGCAGAAATTTTCTTATTTTGGGGCAAAAAGGCAGAAATTTCCCATATTTTGAAGCAAAAATGCAGAAATTCCTTTTATTTTGAGGAAAAAGGCTGAAATTCCCCTTAATTTGGGGCAAAAAGGCAGAAATTTCCTTATTTTGGGCAAAATTGAAAAATTTCACTTATTTCAGGGTAATAAGTCAGAAATTTTCCTTATTTTGGGGCAAAAAGACAGAAATTCCCTTTGTTTTTGGAGAAAAAGACAGAAATTGCACTTTTTTAGAGGCAAAAAAGCAGAAATTCCTTTTATTTTTGAGCAAAAATGAAGAAATTTTCCTTTTTTGTGGCAAAAGGTATACATTCCCTTTATTTTCAGGCTAAAAAGCAGAAATTCCTCGTATATTGGAGCAAAATTGCAGAAATTCCCCTAATTGTGGGGCAAAAATGCAGAAATTCCCTATATGTTAGTGCAAAAAAACAGAAATTCTCCTTATTTTGGGGCAAAACTCAGAAATTCCACTTATTTTGGGGCAAAATTTCAGAAATTTCCCTTATTTTGGGGCAAAATTGCCGAAATTTCACTTATTTTGGGGCAAAATTGCAGAAATTTCACTTATTTCAGTGAAAAAGGCAGAAAATTTCCTTATTTCGGGACAAAATGCAAAAATTCCTAATATTTTGTGGCAAAAATGCACAAATTCCCCTTAATTTGAGGTAAAAAGGCTGAAATTTCCCTTATATGGCGGCAAAAAGGCAGAAATTTCCCTTATTTTGGGGCAAAATTGCAGAAATTTTACTTATTTCAGGGTAATAAGTCAGAAATTTTCCTTATTTTGGGCAAAAAAGGCGGAAATTCCCTTTGTTTTGGGAGAAAAATACATAAATTCCACTTATTTAGAGGCAAAAATGCAGAAATTCCCCTTATTTTGGAGCAAAAATGAAGAAATTTCCCTTTTTTATGGGAAAAAGTTATGCATTCTTCTTATTTTCGGACAAAAATGTAGAAATTCCCTGTATTTTTGAGCAAAATTGCAGAAATTACCCTAATTGTGCGGCAAAATGACAGAAATTCTCCTTATTTTGGGTCAAAACTCAGAAATTCCACTTATTTTGGGTCAAAATTTCGATAATTTCACTTTATTTTGTGGCAAAATTGCAGAAATATCACTTATTTCAGTGTAATAAATCAGAAATTTTCCTTATTTTGGGGCAAAATACAAATTCCCTTTGTTTTGGGGGAAAAAGACAGAAATTCCACATATTTAGAGGCAATAAAGCAGAAATTCCCCTCATTTTGGAGCAAAAAGCAGAAATTTCCCTTTTTTATGGCAAAAAGGTATGCATTCTTATTATTTTCGGACAAAAAATGAAGAAATTCCCTGTATTTTGGAGCAAAATTGCAGAAATTCCTCTAATTGTGGGGCAAAAAGGCAGAAATTCCCTATATGTTGGGGCAAAAAGAAAGAAATTCTCCTTATTTTAGGGAAAAACTCAGAAATTTAACTTATTTTGGGGCAAAATTGCAGAAATTTCACTTATTTCAGATATAAAAGCAGAAATTTTCTTATTTTGGGGCCAAAAGGCAGAAATTTCTTTTATTTTGTCACAAAATTGCAGAATTTTTTCTTATTTTGGGGCAAAAAGGCAGAAATTTCTTCATTTTGGGGCAAAATTGCAAAAACTTCACTTGTTTCAGGGTAATAAGTCAGAAATATTCCTTATTTTGGAGCAAAAAGACAGAAATTCCCTTTGTTTTTGGGGAAAAAGACAGAAATTCCACTTTTTTAGAGGCAAAAAAGCAGAAATTCCTTTTATTTTGGAGCAAAAATGAAGAAATTCCCTTTTTTGTGGCAAAAGGTATACATTCCCCTTATTTTCAGGCTAAAAAGCAGAAATTCCTTGTATTTTGGAGCAAAATTGCAGAAATTCCCCTAATTGTGGGGCAAAAATGCAGAAATTCCCTATATGTTAGTGCAAAAAACAGAAATTCTTCTTATTTTAGGGCAAAACTCAGAAATTCCACTTATTTTGGGGCAAAATTCCAGAAATTTCCCTCATTTTGGGGCAAAATTTCTGAAATTTCACTTATTTTGGGGCAAAATTGCAGAAATTTCACTTATTTCAGTGAAAAAAGGCAGAAATTTCCCATATTTTGGGGCAAAAATGCAGAAATTTCTCTTATTTTGAGGTAAAAGGCTGAAATTCCCCTTATTTGGGGGCAAAAAGGCAGAAATTTCTCTTATTTTGGGGTAAAATTGCAGAAATTTCACTTATTTCAGGGTAATAAGTCAGAAATTTTCCTTATTTTGGGGCCAAAAAACAGAAATTCCCTTTGTTTTGGGAGAAAAAGACAGAAATTCCACTTTTTTAGAGGCAAAAAAGCAGAAATTCCCCTTATTTTGGAGCAAAAATGAAGGAATTTCACTTTTTAAGGGCAAAAAGGTATGCATTCTTCTTATTTTTGGGCAAAAAGGCAGAAATTCCCCATATTTTGGAGCAAAATTGCAGAAATTTTCCAAATTTTGGGGCAAAAGGCAGAAATTCCCTATATGTTGGGGCAAAAAGACAGAAATTCTCCTTATTTTGGGGCAAAACTCAGAAATTCCACTTATTTTGGAGCAAAATTCCAGAAATTTCACTTATTTTGGCGCAAAATTTCAGAAATTACAATTATTTTGGGGCAAAATTGCAGATATTTCACTTATTTCAAAAAAAAGCAGAAATTTTCTTATTTTGGGGCAAAAAGGCAGAAATTTTTTTATTTTGGTACAAAATTGCAGAAATTTTTCTTATTTTGGTGTAAAAAGTCAGAAATTTCTTTTATTTTGCGGCAAAAATGCAGAAATTCCCTTTATTTTGAGGAAAAAGACTGAAATTCCCCTTAATTGGGGGCAAAAAGGCAGAAATTTCTTTATTTTGGGGCAAAATTGCAAAAATTTCACTTATTTCAGGGTAATAAGTCAGAAATTTTCCTTATTTTGGGGCAAAAAACAGAAATTCTCTTGGTTTTTGGGGAAAAAGAGAGAAATTCCACTTTTTTAAAGGCTAAAAAGCAGAAATTCCCATTATTTTGGAACAAAAATGAAGAAATTTCCTTTTTCTGTGGCAAAAGGTATACATTCCCCTTATTTTCAGGCTAAAAAGCAGAAATTCCCTGTATTTTGGAGCAAAATTGCAGAAAATCCCCTAATTGTGGGGCATAAAGGCAAAAATTCCCTATATGTTAGGGCAAAAAACAGAAATTCTCCTTATTTTGGGGCAAAACTCATAAATTCCACTTATTTTGGGGAAAATTCCAGAAATTTCCCTTATTTTGGGGCAAAATTGCAGAAATTTCACTTATTTTGGGGCAAAATTGCAAAAATTTCACTTATTTCAGTGAAAAAAGGCAGAAATTTTGCTCATTTTGGGGCAAAAAGTCAGAAATTCCTAATATTTTGTGGCCACAATGCAGAAATTCCCCTTATTTTGAGGTAAAAAGGCTGAAATTCCCCTTATTTGGGGGCAAAAAGGCAGAAATTTCCTTAATTTTGGGGCAAAATTGCAGAAATTTCACTTATTTCAGGGTAATAAGTCAGAAATTTTCCTTATTTTGGGCATAAAAAGACAGAAATTAACTTTGTTTTGGGGGAAAAATACATAAATTCCACTTATTTAGAGGCAAAAAAGTAGAAATTCCCCTTATTTTGGGGCAAAATTGCAGAAATTTCACTTACTTCAGGGTAATAAGTCAGAAATTTTCCTTATTTTCTGGCAAAAAGACAGAAATTCCCTTTGTTTTGGGGAAAAAATACATAAATTCCACTTATTTAGAGGCAAAAAAGCAGAAATTCCCTTTATTTTAGGGCAAAATTGCAAAAATTACACTTATTTCAATGAAAAAAGGCAGAAATTTTCCTTATTTAGATGCAAAAAGGCAGAAATTCCTAATATTTTGTGGAAAAATGCAGAAATAATCCCTTATTTTGAGGTAAAAAGGCTGAAATTCCCCTTATTTGGGGGCAAAAAGGCAGAAATTTCCCTTATTTTGGGGCAAGATTGCAGAAATTTCACTTATTTCAGGGTAATAAGTCAGAAATTTTCCTTATTTTGGGGCAAAAAAGACAGAAATTCCCTTTTTTTGGTGGGAAAAAGGAATTCCACTTATTTAGATGCAAAAAAGCAGAAATTCCCCTTATTTTGGAGCAAAAATAAAGAAATTTCCCTTTTTTTATTGCAAAAAGCTATGCATTCTTCTTATTTTCGGGCAAAAAGGCAGAAATTCCCCATATTTTGGAGCAAAATTGCAGAAATTCCCCTAATTGTGGGGCAAAAAGGCAGAAATTCCCTATATGTTGGGGCAAAAACAGAATTTCTCCTTATTTTGGGGCAAAACTTAGAAATTCCACTTATTTCGGAGCAAAATTCCAGAAATTTCACTTATTTTGGGGCAAAATTGCAGAAATTACACTTATTTTGGGGCAAAATTGCAGAAATTTCACTTATTTCAAAAAACTAAAGCAGAAATTATCTTATTTTGGGGCAAAAAGGCAGAAATTTCTTCTATTTTGGTACAAAATTGCAGAAATTTTTTTTATTTGGAGCAAAAAGGCAGAAATTTCTTATATTTTGGGGCAAAAATGAAGAAATTCCCCTTATTTTGAGGAAAAAGGCTGAAATTCCAGTTAATTGGGGGCAAAAAGGCAGAAATTTCCTTATTTTGGGGCAAAATTTCAAAAATTTCACTCATTTTAGGGTAATCAGTCAGAAATTTTTCTTATTTTGGGGCAAAAAGAAAGAAATTCCCTTTGGTTTTGGGGAAAAATATAGAAATTCCACTTTTTTAGAGGCAAAAAAGCAGAAATTCGTTTTATTTTGGAGCAAAAATGAAGAAATTTCTCTTTTTTGTGGCAAAAGGTATAGATTCCCCTTATTTTCAGGCTAAAAAGCAGAAATTCCCCGTATTTTGGAGCAAAATTGCAGAAATTCTCCTAATTGTGGGGCAAAAAGGCAGAAATTCCATATATGTTAGGGCAAAAACCAGAAATTCTTTTTATTTTGGGGCAAAACTCAGAAATTCCACTTATGTTGGGGCAAAATTCCAGAAATTTCCCTTATTTTGGGGCAAAATTGCTGAAATTTCACTTATTTCAGGGAAAAAAAGCAGAAATTTTTTTATTTTATGGCAAAAAGGCAGAAATTTCCAATATTTTGGTACAGAATTGCAGAAATTTTTCTTAATTTGGGCAAAAAGGCAGAAATTTCCCATATTTTGGGGCAAACATGCAGAAATTCCCCTTATTTTGAGGGAAAAAGGCTGAAATTCCCCTTATTTGGGGGTAAAAAGGCAGAAATTTCCCTTATTTTGGGGCAAAATTGCAGAAATTTCACTTATTTCAGAGTAATAAGTCAGAAATTTTCCTTATTTTCGGGCAAAAAAGACCGAAATTCCCTTTGTTTTGGGGGAAAAATACATAAATTCCACTTATTTAGAGGCAAAAAGCAGAAATTCTTTTTATTTTGGGGCAAAATTGCAAAAATTTCACTTATTTCAGTGAAAAAAGGCAGAAATTTTCCTTATTTAGAGCTAAAAAGGCAGAAATTCCTAATATTTTGTGGAAAATGCAGAAATTCCCCTTATTTTGAGGTTAAAAGGCTAAAATTCCCCTTATTTGGGAGCAAAAAGGCAGAAATTTCTTTTATTTTGGGGCAAAATTGCAGAAATTTCACTTATTTCAGGGTAATAAGTCAGAAATTTTCCTTTCTTTGGGGCAAAAAAGACAGAAATTCCCTTTATTTTGGGGGAAAAAAAATCCACTTATTTAGATGCAAAAAAAGCAGAAATTCCCCTTATTTTGGAGCAAAAATGAAGAAATTTCCCTTTTTATGGCAAAAAGCTATGCATTCTTCTTATTTTCGGGCAAAAAGGCAGAAATTCCCCATATTTTGGAGCAAAATTGCAGAAATTCCCCTAATTGTTGGGCAAAAAGGCAGAAATTCCCTATATGTTGGGGCAAAAACAGAAATTCTCTTTATTTTGGGGCAAAACTTAGAAATTCCTCTTATTTCGGAGGAAAATTTCAGAAATTTCACTTATTTTGGGGAAAAGTTGCAGAAATTTCACTTATTTCAGGGAAAAAAAGCAGAAATTTTCTTATTTTGGGGCAAAAAGGCAGAAATTTCCCATATTTTGGTACACAATTGCAGAAATTTTTCTTATTTTGGGCATAAAAGCAAAAATTTCCCATATTTTGGGGCAAACATTCAGAAATTCCCCTTATTTTGAGGTAAAAAGGGTGAAATTCCCCTTATTTGGGGGTAAAAAGGCAGAAATTTCCCTTATTTTGGGGCAAAATTGCAGAAATTTCACCTTTTTCAGGGTAATAAGTCAGAAATTTTCTATATTTTGGGGAAAAAAAGACAGAAATTCCCTTTGTTATGGGGAAAAAAGACAGAAATTCCACTTATTTAGAGGCATAATAGCAGAAATTCCCCTCATTTTGGAGCAAAAATGAAGAAATTTCACTTTTTTATGTCAAAAAGCTATGCATTCTTCTTATTTTCGACAAAAAAGGCATAAATTCCTCGTATTTTGGAGCAAAATTGCAGAAATTCCCCTAATTGTGGGGCAAAAAGGCAGAAATTCCCTATATGTTGGGGCAAAAAGACAGAAATTCTTTTTATTTTAAGGCAAAACTCAGAAATTTAATGTATTTTGGGGCAAAATTGCAGAAATTTCACTTATTTCAGAAAAAAAAGCAGAAATTTTCTTATTTTGGGGCCAAAAGTCAGAAATTTCTTTTATTTTGTTACAAAATTGCAGAATTTTTTCTTATTTTGGGGTAAAAAGGAAGAAATTTCCCATATTTTGTGGCAAAAATGCAGAAATTTCTCTTATTTTGAGGTAAAAGGCTGAAAATCCCCTTATTTGGGGGCAAAAAGGCAGAAATTTCTCTTATTTTGGGGCAAAATTGCAGAAATTACACTTATGTCAGGGTAATAAGTCAAAAATTTTCCTTATTTTGGGACCAAAAAATAAAAATTCCCTTTGTTTTGGGGGAAAAAGACAGAAATTCTTCTTCTTTAGAGGCAAAAAGACCGAAATTCCTAATATTTTGTGGCAAAAATGCAGAAATTCCCCTTATTTTGAGGTAAAAAGGCTGAAATTCCCCTTATTTGGGAGCAAAAATGCAGAAATTTCCATTAGTTTGGAGCAAAATTGCAGAAATTTCACTTATTTCAGGGTAATAAGTCAGAAATTTTCCTTATTTTGGGGCAAAAAAGACAGAAATTCCTTTTGTTTTGGGGGAAAAAGACAGAAATTCCACTTATTTAGATGCAAAAAGCAGAAATTCCCTTTACTTTGGAGCAAAAATTAAGAAATTTCCCTTTTTTTATTGCAAAAAGCTATGCATTCTTCTTATTTTCGGGCAAATAGGCAGAAATTCCCTATATGTTAGGGCAAAAAGACAGAAATTCTCCTTATTTTGGGGCAAAACTCAGAAATTCCACTTATTTTGGAGCAAAATTCCAGAAATTTCACTTATTTTGGGGCAAAATTGCAGAAATTTCACTTATTTTGGGGCAAAATTGCAGAAATTTCACTTATTTTGGGGCAAAATTGCAGAAATTTCACTTATTTCAGGAAAAAAAGGCAGAAATTTTCCTTATTTTAGGGCAAAAAGCCAGAAATTCCTGATATTATGTGACAAAAATGCAGAAATTCCCCTTATTTTGAGGTAAAAAGGCTAAAATTCCCCTTATTTGGGTGCAAAAAGGCAGAAAATTCCCTTATTTTGGGGCAAAATTGCAAAAATTTCACTTATTTCAGAGTAATAAGTCAGAAATTTTCCTTATTTTGGGCAAAAAACCAGAAATTCCCTTTGTTTTGGGGGAAAAATACATAAATTCCACTTATTTAGAGGCAAAAAAGCAGAAATTCCCCTTATTTTGGGGGCAAAATTGCAGAAATTTTACTTACTTCAGGGTAATAAGTCAGAAATTCTCCTTATTTTAGGGCAAAAAAGACAGAAATTACCTTTGTTTTGGGGAAAAAAGACAGAAATTCCACTTATTTAGAGGCAAAAAAGCAGAAATTCCCCTTATTTTGGAGCAAAAATGAAGAAATTTTGCTTTTTTATGGCAAAAAGTTATGCATTCTTCTTATTTTCGGGCAAAAAGGCAGAAATTCCCCGTATTTTGGAGCAAAATTGCAGAAATTCCCCTAATTGTGGGGCGAAAATGCAAAAATTCCCTATATGTTGGGGCAAAAAGACAGAAATTCTCCTTATTTGGGGGCAAAACTCAGAAATTCCACTTATTTGGGGGCAAAAATCCAGAGATTTCCCTTATTTTGGGGCAAAATTGCAGAAATTTCACTTATTTTGGGGCAAAATTGCAGAAATTTTACTTATGGCAGGGACAAAAGGCAGAAATTTTCCTTATTTTGGGGCAAAAAGGCAGAAATTCCTAATATTTTGTGGCAAAAATGCAGAAATTCCCATTATTTTGAGGTAAAACGGTGTAATTCCTCTTATTTGGGGGCAAAAAGGCAGAAATTCCCCGTATTTTGGAGCAAAATTGCAGACATTAACCTAAATGTGGGGCAATAAGGCAGAAATTCCCTATATGTTGGGGCAAAAAGACAGAAATTCTCCTTATTTTGGGGCAAAACTCAGAAATTCCACTTATTTTGGGGCAAAATTCCAGAAATTTCCCTAATTTTGGGACAAAATTGCAGAAATTTCACTTATTTTGCGGCAAAATTGGAAAAATTTCACCTATTTCAGGGAAAAAAAGCAGAAATTTTCTTATTTTGGGGCAAAAAGGCAGAAATTTCCCATATTTTGGTACAAAATTGCAGAAATTTTTCTTATTTTGGGCAAAAAGGAAGAAATTTCCTAAATTTTGAGGCAAAAATGCAGAAATTCCCCTTATTTTGAGGAAAAAGGCTGAAATTCCCCTTAATTGGGGGCAAAAAGGCAGAAATTTCCTTATTTTGGGGCAAAATTGCAGAAATTTCACTTATTTAAATAAAAAGCAGAAATTTTCTTATTTTGGGGCAAAAAGGCAGAAATTTCTTTTATTTTGGTACAAAATTGCAGAAATTTTCCTTATTTTGGGCAAAAATGCAGAAATTCCCATTATTTTGAGGAAAAAGGCTGAAATTCCACTTAATTGGGGGCAAAAATGCAGAAATTTCCTTATTTCGGGGCAAAATTGCAAAAATTTCAATTATTTCAGGGTAATAATTCAGAAATTTATGTTATTTTGGGGCAAAAAGACAGAAATTCCCTTGTTTTTTGTGGGAAAAGACAGAAATTCCACATTTTTAGAGGCAAAAAAGCAGAATTTTTTTTATTTTGGAGCAAAAATGAAGAAATTTCCTTTTTCTGTGGCAAAAGGTATACATTCCTCTTATTTTCAGGCTAAAAAGCAGAAATTCCCTGTATTTTGGAGCAAAATTGCAGAAATTCCCCTAATTGTGGGGCATAAAGGCAGAAATTCCCTATATGTTAGGGCAAAAAACAGAAATTCTCCTTATTTTGGGGCAAAACTCAGAAATTCCACTTATTTTGGGGCAAAATTCCAGAAATTTCCCTTATTTTGGGGCAAAATTGCAGAAATTTCACTTTTTTGGGGGCAAAATTGCAAAAATTTCACTTATTTCACTGAAAAAAGGCAGATATTTTCCTTATTTTGGGGCAAAAAGTCAGAAATTCCTAATATTTTGTGGACAAAATGCAGAAATTCCCCTTATTTTGAGGTAAAAAGGCTGAAATTCCACTTATTTGTGGGCAAAAATGCAGAAATTTCTATTATTTTGGGGCAAAATTGCAGAAATTTCACTTATTTAAGGGTAATAAGTCAGAAATTTTCCTTATTTTGGGCAAAAAAATACAGAAATTCCCTTTGTTTTGGGGGAAAAATACATAAATTCCACTTATTTAGAGGCAAAAAAGCAGAAATTCCCCTTATTTTGGGGCAAAATTGCAGAAATTTCACTTACTTCAGGGTAATAAGTCAGAAATTTTCCTTATTTTCGGGCAAAAAGACAGAAATTCCCTTTGTTTTGGGGTAACAATACATAAATTCCACTTATTTAGAGGCAAAAAAGCAGAAATTCCCTTTATTTTGGGAAAAATTGCAAAAATTTCACTTATTTCAGTGAAAAAAAGAAGAAATTTTACTTATTTAGAGGCAAAAAGGCAGAAATTACTAATATTTTGTGGAAAAATGCAGAAATTCCCCTTATTTTGAGGTAAAAAGGCTGAAATTCCCCTTATTTGGGAGCAAAAAGGCAGAAATTTCCCTTATTTTGGGGCAAGATTGCAGAAATTTCACTTATTTCAGGGTAATAAGTCAGAAATTTTTCTTATTTTGGGGCAAAAAAGACAGAAACTCCCTTTGTTTTGGGGGAAAAAGGAATTCCACTTATTTAGATGCAAAAAAAGCAGAAATTCCTCTAATTTTGGAGCAAAATGAAGAAATTTCCCTTTTTTATGGCAAAAAGCTATGCATTCTTCTTATTTTCGGGCAAAAAGGCAGAAATTCCCCATATTTTGGAGCACAATTGCAGAAATTTCCCTAATTGTGGGGCAAAAAGGCAGAAATTCCCTATATGTTGGGGCAAAAAACAGAAATTCTCTTTATTTTGGGGCAAAACTTAGAAATTCCACTTATTTCGGAGCAAAATTCCAGAAATTTCACTTATTTTGGGGCAAAATTGCAGAAATTACACTTATTTTGGGGCAAAATTGCAGAAATTTCACTTATTTCAAAAAAAAAAAGCAGAAATTATATTATTTTGGGGAAAAAAGGCAGAAATTTTTTTTATTTTGGTACAAAATTGCAGAAATTTTTCTTATTTTGGAGCAAAAAGGCAGAAATTTCTTATATTTTGGGCAAAAATGCAGAAATTCCCCTTATTTTGAGAAATAAGGCTGAAATTCCAGTTAATTGGGGGCAAAAAGGCAGAAATTTCCTTATGTTGGGGCAAAATTGCAAAAATTTCACTTATTTCAGGGTAATCAGTCAGAAATTTTCCTTATTTTGGGGCAAGAAGAAAGAAATTCCCTTTGGTTTTGGGGAAAAAGATAAAAATTCCACTTTTTTAGAGGCAAAGAAGCAGAAATTCCTTTTATTTTGGAGCAAAAATGAAGAAATTTCTCTTTTTTGTTGCAAAAGGTATACATTCCCCTTATTTTCAGGCTAAAAAGCAGAAATTCCCCGTATTTTGGAGCAAAATTGCAGAAATTCTCCTAATTGTGGGGCAAAAGGGCAGAAATTCCTTATGTTAGAGCAAAAAACAGAAATTCTCCTTAATTTGGGGCAAAACTCAGAAATTCCACTTATTTTGGGGCAAAATTCCAGAAATTTCCCTTATTTTGGGGAAAAATTGCAGAAATTTCACTTATTTCAGGGAAAAAAGCAGAAATTTTCTTATTTTGGGGCAAAAAGGCAGAAATTTCCCATATTTTGGTACAAAATTGCAGAAATTTTTCTTATTTTGGGCAAAAAGGCAGAAATTTCCCATATTTTGGGACAAACATGCAGAAATTCCTTTTATTTTGAGGTAAAAAGGTTGAAATTCCCCTTATTTGGGGGTAAAAAGGCAGAAATTTCCCTTATTTTGGCGCAAAATTGCAGAAATTTCACTCATTTTAGGGTAATAAGTCTGAAATTTTCTTTATTTTGGGGCAAAAAAGACAGAAATTCCCTTTGTTATGGGGGAAAAAGACAGAAATTCCACTTATTTAGAGGCATAAAAGCAGAAATTCCCCTCATTTAGGAGCAAAAATGAAGAAATTTCACTTTTTTATGGCAAAAAGCTATGCATTCTTCTTATTTTCTAACAAAAAAGGCAGAAATTCCTCGTATTTTGGAGCAAAATTGCAGAAATTCCCCTAATTGTTGGGCAAAAAGGCAGAAATTCCCTATAAGTTGGGGCAAAAAGACAGAAATTCTACTTATTTTAGGGCAAAACTCAGAAATTTAACTTATTTTGGGGCAAAATTGCAGAAATTTCACTTATTTCAGAAGAAAAAAGCAGAAATTTTCTTATTTTGGGGCCAAAAGGCAGAAATTTCTTTTATTTTGTTACAAAATTGCAGAATTTTTTCTTATTTTGGGGTAAAAAGTCAGAAATTCCTAATATTTTGTGGACAAAATGCAGAAATTCCCCTTATTTTGAGGTAAAAAGGCTGAAATTCCCCTTAATTGTGGGCAAAAATGCAGAAATTTCTATTATTTTGGGGCAAAATTGCAGAAATTTCACTTATTATGGGTAATAAGTCAGAAATTTTCCTTATTTTGGGCAAAAAAAGACAGAAATTCCCTTTGTTTTGGGGGAAAAATACATAAATTCCACTTATTTAGAGGCAAAAAAGCAGAAATTCCCCTTATTTTGGGGCAAAATTGCAGAAATTTCACTTACTTCAGGGTAATAAGTCAGAAATTTTCCTTATTTTCGGGCAAAAAGACAGAAATTCCCTTTGTTTTGAGGGAACAATACATAAATTCCACTTATTTAGAGGCAAAAAAGCAGAAATTCCCTTTATTTTGGGAAAAATTGCAAAAATTTCACTTATTTCAGTGAAAAAAAAGAAGAAATTTTACTTATTTAGAGGCAAAAAGGCAGAAATTACTAATATTTTGTGGAAAAATGTAGAAATTCCCCTTATTTTGAGGTAAAAAGTCTGAAATTCCCCTTATTTGGGAGCAAAAAGGCAGAAATTTCCCTTATTTTGGGGCAAGATTGCAGAAATTTCACTTATTTCAGGGTAATAAGTCAGAAATTTTTCTTATTTTGGGGTAAAAAAAACAGAAATTCCCTTTGTTTTGGGGGAAAAAGGAATTCCACTTATTTAGATGCAAAAAAAGCAGAAATTCCTCTAATTTTGGAGCAAAATGAAGAAATTTCCATTTTTTATGGCAAAAAGCTATGCATTCTTCTTATTTTCGGGCAAAAAGGCAGAAATTCCCCATATTTTGGAGCAAAATTGCAGAAATTTCCCTAATTGTGGGGCAAAAAGGCAGAAATTCCCTATATGTTGGGGCAAAAATAGAAATTTTCTTTATTTTGGGGCAAAACTTACAAATTCCACTTATTTCGGAGCAAAATTCCAGAAATTTCACTTATTTTGGGGCAAAATTGCAGAAATTACACATATTTTGGGGCAAAATTGCAGAAATTTCACTTATTTAAAAAAAAAGCAGAAATTATATTATTTTGGGACAAAAAGGCAGAAATTTTTTTTATTTTGGTACAAAATTGCAGAAATTTTTCTTATTTTGGAGCAAAAAGGCAGAAATTTCTTATATTTTGGGGCAAAAATGCAGAAATTCCCCTTATTTTGAGAAAAAAGGCTGAAATTCCAGTTAATTGGGGGCAAAAAGGCAGAAATTTACTTATGTTGGGGCAAAATTGCAAAAATTTCACTTATTTCAGTGTAATCAGTCAGAAATTTTCCTTATTTTGGGGCAAGAAGAATGAAATTCCCTTTGGTTTTGGGGAAAAATATAGAAATTCCACTTTTTTAGAGGCAAAGAAGCAGAAATTCCTTTTATTTTGGAGCAAAAATGAAGAAATTTCTCTTTTTTGTTGCAAAAGGTATACATTCCCCTTATTTTCAGGCTAAAAAGCAGAAATTCCCCGTATTTTGGAGCAAAATTGCAGAAATTCTCCTAATTGTGGGGCAAAAGGGCAGAAATTCCTTATGTTAGGGCAAAAAACAGAAATTCTCCTTAATTTGGGGCAAAACTCAGAAATTCCACTTATTTTGGGGCAAAATTCCAGAAATTTCCCTTATTTTGGGGAAAAATTGCAGAAATTTCACTTATTTCAGGGAAAAAAAGCAGAAATTTTCTTATTTTGGGGCAAAAAGGCAGAAATTTCCCATATTTTGGTACAAAATTGCAGAAATTTTTCTTATTTTGGGCAAAAAGGCAGAAATTTCCCATATTTTGGGGCAAACATGCAGAAATTCCTTTTATTTTGAGGTAAAAACGGTGAAATTCCCCTTATTTGGGGGTAAAAAGGCAGAAATTTCCCTTATTTTGGGGCAAAATTGCAGAAATTTCACTCATTTTAGGGTAATAAGTCAGAAATTTTCTTTATTTTGGGGCAAAAAAGACAGAAATTCCCTTTGTTATGGGGGAAAAAGACAGAAATTCCACTTATTTAGAGGCATAAAAGCAGAAATTCCCCTCATTTTGGAGCAAAAATGAAGAAATTTCACTTTTTTATGGCAAAAAGCTATGCATTCTTCTTATTTTCTAACAAAAAAGGCAGAAATTCCTCGTATTTTGGAGCAAAATTGCAGAAATTCCCCTAATTGTGGGGCAAAAAGGCAGAAATTCCCTATAAGTTGGGGCAAAAATACAGAAATTCTACTTATTTTAGGGCAAAACTCAGAAATTTAACGTATTTTGGGGCAAAATTGCAGAAATTTCACTTATTTCAGAAAAAAAAAAGCAGAAATTTTCTTATTTTGGGGCCAAAAGGCAGAAATTTCTTTTATTTTGTTACAAAATTGCAGAATTTTTTCTTATTTTGGGGCAAAAAGGCCGAAATTTCCCATATTTTGGGGCAAATATGCAGAAATTTCTCTTATTTTGAGGTAAAAGGCTGAAAATCCCCTTATTTGGGGGCAAAAAGGCAGAAATTTCTCTTATTTTGGGGCAAAATTGCAGTAATTTCACTTATGTCAGGGTAATAAGTCAGAAATTTTCCTTAATTTGGGACCAAAAAATAGAAATTCTTTTCCTTTTGGGGAAAAAAGACAGAAATTCCACTTCTTTAGAGGCAAAAAGACAGAAATTCCTAATATTTTGATGCAAAAATGCAGAAATTCCCCTTATTTTGACATAAAAAGGCTGAAATTCCCCTTATTTGGGAGCCAAAAGGCAGAAATTTCCATTATTTTGGGGCAATATTGCAGAAATTTCACTTAATTCAGGGTAATAAGTCAGAAATTTTCCTTATTTTGGGGCAAAAAATACAAATTCCCTTTGTTTTGGGGGAAAAAGACAGAAATTTCACTTATTTAGATGCAAAAAAGCAGAAATTCCCCTTATTTTGGAGAAAAAAAATGAAGAAATTTCTCTTTTTAGTGGCAAAAGGTATACATTCCCCTTATTTTCAGGCTAAAAAGCAGAAATTCCCTGTATTTTGGAGCAAAATTGCAGAAATTCCCCTAATTGTGGGGCATAAAGGCAGAAATTCCCTATATGTTAGGGCAAAAAACAGAAATTCTCATTATTTTGGGGCAAAACTCAGAAATTCCACTTATTTTGGGGCAAAATTCCAGAAATTTCCCTTATTTTGGGGCAAAATTGCAGAAATTTCACTTATTTTGGGGCAAAATTGCGAAAATTTCACTTATTTCAGTGAAAAAAGGCAGAAATTTTCCTTATTTTGGGGCAAAAAGTCAGAAATTCCTAATATTTTGTGGACAAAATGCAGAAATTAACCTTATTTTGAGGTAAAAATGCTGAAATTCCCCTTATTTGGGGGCAAAAATGCAGAAATTTCTATTATTTTGGGGGAAAATTGCAGAAATTTCACTTATTTCAGGGTAATAAGTCAGAAATTTTCCTTATTTTGGGCAAAAAAAGACAGAAATTCCCTTTGTTTTGGGGGGAAAATACATAAATTCCACTAATTTAGAGGCAAAAAAGCAGAAATTCTCCTTATTTTGGGGCAAAATTGCCGAAATTTTACTTACTTCAGGGTAATAAGTCAGAAATTTTCCTTATTTTCGGGCAAAAAGACAGAAATTTCCTTTGTTTTGGGGGAACAATACATAAATTCCACTTATTTAGAGGCAAAAAAGCAGAAATTCCCTTTATTTTGGGGCAAAATTGCAAAAATTTCACTTATTTCAGTGAAAAAAGGCAGAAATTTTCCTTATTTTGGGGCAAAAAGTCAGAAATTCCTAATATTTTGTGGACAAAATGCAGAATTTCCCCTTATTTTGAGGTAAAAAGGCTGAAATTCCCCTTTTTTGTGGGCAAAAATGCAGAAATTTCTATTATTTGGGGGCAAAATTGCAGAAATTTCACTTATTTAAGGGTAATAAGTCAGAAATTTTCCTTATTTTGGGCAAAAAAAGACAGAAATTCCCTTTGTTTTGGGGGAAAAATACATAAATTCCACTTATTTAGAGGCAAAAAAGCAGAAATTCCCCTTATTTTGGGGCAAAATTGCAGAAATTTCACTTACTTCAGGGTAATAAGTCAGAAATTTTCCTTATCATCGGGCAAAAAAAAAACAGAAATTCCTTTTGTTTTGGGGGAACAATACATAAATTCCACTTATTTAGAGGCAAAAAAGCAGAAATTCCCTTTATTTTGGGAAAAATTGAAAAAATTTCACTTATTTCAGTGAAAAAAGGAAGAAATTTTACTTATTTAGAGGCAAAAAGTCAGAAATTACTAATATTTTGTGGAAAAATGCAGAAATTCCCCTTATTTTGAGGTAAAAAGGCTGAAATTCCCCTTATTTGGGAGCAAAAAGGCAGAAATTTCCCTTATTTTGGGGCAAGATTGCAAAAATTTCACTTATTTCAGGGTAATAAGTCAGAAATTTTTCTTATTTTGGGGCAAAAAAGAAAGAAATTCCCTTTGTTTTGGGGGAAAAAGGAATTCCACTTATTTAGATGCAAAAGAAGCAGAAATTCCCCATATTTTGGAGCAAAAATGAAGAAATTTCCCTTTTTTATGGCAAAAAGCTATGCATTCTTCTTATTTTCGGGCAAAAAGGCAGAAATTCCCCATATTTTGGAGCAAAATTGCAGAAATTTCCCTAATTGTGGGGCAAAAAGGCAGAAATTCCCTATATGTTGGGGCAAAAAACAGAAATTCTCTTTATTTTGGGGCAAAACTTAGAAATTCCACTTATTTTGGAGCAAAATTCCAGAAATTTCACTTATTTTGGGGCAAAATTGCAGAAATTACACATATTTTGGGGCAAAATTGCAGAAATTTCACTTATTTCGAAAAAAAAAGCAGAAATTATATTATTTTGGGGCAAAAAGGCAGAAAGTTTTTATTTTGGTACAAAATTGCAGAAATTTTTCTTATTTTGGAGCAAAAAGGCAGAAATTTCTTATATTTTGTGGCAAAAATGCAGAAATTCCCCTTATTTTGAGAAATAAGGCTGAAATTCCAGTTAATTGGGGGCAAAAAGGCAGAAATTTCGTTATGTTGAGGCAAAATTGCAAAAATTTCACTTATTTCAGGGTAATCAGTCAGAAATTTTCCTTATTTTGGGGCAAGAAGAAAGAAATTCTCTTTGGTTTTGGGGAAAAAGATAGAAATTCCACTTTTTTAGAGCCAATAAGCAGAAATTCCTTTTATTTTGGAGCAAAAATGAAGAAATTTCTCTTTTTTGTTGCAAAAGGTATACATTCCCCTTATTTTCAGGCTAAAAAGCAGAAATTCCCCGTATTTTGGAGCAAAATTGCAGAAATTCCCCTAATTGTGGGGCAAAAGGGCAGAAATTCCCTATATGTTAGGGCAAAAATCAGAAATTCTCCTTAATTTGGGGCAAAACTCAGAAATTCCACTTATTTTGGGGCAAAATTCCAGAAATTTCCCTTATTTTGGGGAAAAATTGCAGAAATTTCACTTATTTCAGGGAAAAAAAGCAGAAATTTTCTTATTTTGGGGCAAAAAGGCAGAAATTTCCCATATTTTGGTACAAAATTGCAGAAATTTTTCTTATTTTGGGCAAAAAAGCAGAAATTTCCCATATTTTGGGGCAAACATGCAGAAATTCCTTTATTTTGAGGTAAAAAGGGTGAAATTCCCCATATTTGGGGGTAAAAAGGCAGAAATTTCCCTTATTTTGGGGCAAAATTGCAGAAATTTCACTCATTTTAGGGTAATAAGTCAGAAATTTTCTTTATTTTGGGGCAAAAAAGACAGAAATTCCCTTTGTTATGGGGGAAAAAGACAGAAATTCCACTTATTTAGAGGCATAAAAGCAGAAATTCCCCTCATTTTGGAGCAAAAATGAAGAAATTTCCCTTTTTTATGGCAAAAAGGTATGCATTCTTATTATTTTTGGACAAAGAAGGCAGAAATTCCTCGTATTTCGGAGCAAAATTGCAGAAATTCCCCTAATTGTGGGGTAAAAAGGCAGAAATTCCCTATATGTTGGGGCAAAAGACAAAAATTCTCCTTATTTTAGGGCAAAACTCAGAAATTTAACTTATTTTGGGGCAAAATTGCAGAAATTTCACTTATTTCAGAAAAAATAGCAGAAATTTTCTTATTTTGGGGCCAAAAGTCAGAAATTACTTTTATTTTGTTACAAAATTGCAGAATTTTTTCTTATTTTGGGGCAAAAAGGCAGAAATTTCCCATATTTTGGGGCAAAAATGCAGAAATTTCTTTTATTTTGAGGTAAAAGGCTGAAATTCCTTTTATTTGGGGGCAAAAAAGCAGAAATTTCTCTTATTTTGGGGCAAAATTGCAGAAATTTCACTTATGTCAGGGTAATAAGTCAGGAATTTCCTTTATTTTGGGGCCAAAAAACAGAAATTCCCTTTGTTTTGGGGGAAAAATACAGAAATTCCACTTATTTAGAGGCAAAAAGGCAGAAATTCCTAATATTTTGTCGCAAAAATGCAGAAATTCCCCTTATTTTGAGGTTAAAAGGCTGAAATTCCCTTTATTTGGGAGCAAAAAGGCAGAAATTTCTCTTATTTGGGGGCAAAATTGCAGAAATTTCACTTATTTCAGAAAAAATAGCAGAAATTTTCTTATTTTGGGGCCAAAAGTCAGAAATTTCTTTTATTTTGTTACAAAATTGCAGAATTTTTTCTTATTTTGGGGCAAAAAGGCAGAAATTTCCCATATTTTGGGGCAAAAATGCAGAAATTTCTTTTATTTTGAGGTAAAAGGCTGAAATTCCTTTTATTTGGGGGCAAAAAGGCAGAAATTTCTCTTATTTTGGGGCAAAATTGCAGAAATTTCACTTATGTCAGGGTAATAAGTCAGGAATTTCCTTTATTTTGGGGCCAAAAAACAGAAATTCCCTTTGTTTTGGGGGAAAAATACAGAAATTCCACTTATTTAGAGGCAAAAAGGCAGAAATTCCTAATATTTTGTGGCAAAAATGCAGAAATTCCCCTTATTTTGAGGTTAAAAGGCTGAAATTCCCTTTATTTGGGAGCAAAAAGGCAGAAATTTCTCTTATTTTGGGGCAAAATTGCAGAAATTTCACTTATTTCAGGGTAATAAGTCAGAAATTTTCCTTATTTTGGGGCAAAAAAGACAGAAATTCCCTTTGTTTTGGGGGAAAAAGACAGAAATTCCACTTATTTAGATGCAAAAAAGCAGAAATTCCCTTTATTTTGGAGCAAAAATGAAAAAATTTCCCGTTTTTATGGCAAAAAGCTATGCATTCTTCTTATTTTTGAGCAAAAAGGCAGAAATTCCCCATATTTTGAAGCAAAATTGCAGAAATTCCTCTAATTGTGGGGCAAAAAGGCAGAAATTCCCTAAATGTTGGGGCAAAAAGACAGAAATTCTCCTTATTTTGGGGCAAAACTCAGAAATTCCACTTATTTCGGAGCAAAATTCCAGAAATTTCACTTATATTGGGGCAAAATTGCAGAAATTACACTTATTTTGTGGCAAAATTGCAGAAATTTCACTTATTTCAAAAAAAAAGCAGAAATTTTTTTATTTTGGGGCAAAAAGGCAGAAATTTCTTTTATTTTGGTACAAAATTGCAGAAATTTTTCTTATTTTGGAGCAAAAAGGCAGAAATTTTCCATATTTTGGGGCAAATATGCAGAAATTCCCCTTATTTTGAGTAAAAAGCCTGAAATTCCCCTTAATTGGGGGCAAAAAGGCAGAAATTTCCTTATTTTGAGGCAAAATTGTAAAAATTTCACTTATTTCAGGGTAATCAGTCAGAAATTTTCCTTATTTTGGGGCAAAAAGACAGAAATTCCCTTTGTTTTTGGGGAAAAAGACAGATATTCCACTTTTTAGAGGCAAAAAAGCAGAACTTTCTTTTTATTTTGGAGCAAAAATAAAGAAATTTCTCTTTTTTGTGGCAAAAGATATACATTTCCCTTATTTTCAGGCTAAAAAGCAGAAATTCCCCGTATTTTGGAGCAAAATTGCAGAAATTCCCCTAATTGTGGGGCAAAAAGGCAGAAATTCCCTATATGTTAGGGCAAAAAAAAGAAATTCTCCTTATTTTGGGGCAAAACTCAGAAATTCCACTTATTTTGGGGCAAAATTCCAGAAATTTCCCTTATTTTGGGGCAAAATTGCAGAAATTTCACTTATTTCAGTGAAAAAAGGCAGAAATTTTTTTTATTTTGGGGCAAAAAGGCAGAAATTCCTAATATTTTGTGGCAAAAATGCAGAAATTCCTTTTATTTTGAGGTAAAAATGCTGAAATTCCCCTTATTTGGGGGCAAAAAAGCAGTAATTTCCCTTATTTTGGGGCAATATTGCAGAAATTTCACTTATTTCAGGGTAATAAGTCAGAAATTTTCCTTATTTTGGGGCAAAAAGACAGAAATTCCCTTTGTTTTGGGGACAAAATACATAAATTCCACTTATTTAGAGGCAAAAAAGCAAAAATTCCCCTTATTTTGGTTCAAAATTGCAGAAATTTCACTTACTTCAGGGTAATAAGTCAGAAATTTTCCTTATTTGGGGGCAAAAAAGACAGAAATTACTTTTGTTTTGGGGGAAAAAGACAGAAATTCCACTTATTTAGAGGCAAAAAAGCAGAATTTCCCTTATTTTGGAGCAAAAATGAAGAAATTTCCCTTTTTTATGGCAAAAAGTTATGCATTCTTCTTATTTTCGGGCAAAAAGGCAGAAATTCCCAGTATTTTGGAGCAAAATTCCAGAAATTCCCCTAATTGTGGGGCAAAAAGGCAGAAATTCCCTATATGTTGGGGCAAAAAGACAGAAATTCTCCTTATTTTGGGGCAAAACAAAGAAATTCCACTTATTTTGGGGCAAAATTCCAGAGATTTCCCTTATTTTGGGGCAAAATTGCAGAAATTTCACTTATGGCAGAGAAAAAAGGCAGAAATTTTCCTTATTTTGGGGCAAAAAGGCAGAAATTCCTAATATTTTGTAGCAAAAAGGCAGAAATTCCCCTTATTTTGAGGTAAAAGGGTGAAATTCCTCTTATTTGGGATCAAAAAGGCCGAAATTTCCCTTATTTTGTGGCAAAATTGCAGAAATTTCACTTATTTAAGGGTAATAAGTCAGAAAATTTCCTTATTTTGGTGCAAAAAAGACAGAAATTCCCCTTCTTTTGGGGGAAAAAGACCGAAATTCCACATATTTAGAGGCCAAAAAGCAGAAATTCCCCTTATTTTGGAGCAAAATTACAGAAATATCCCCTTTTTATGGAAAAAGGTATGCATTCTTCTTATTTTTGGGCAAAAAGGCAGAAATTCCCCGTATTTTGGAGCAAAATTGCAGAAATTAACCTAATTGTGGGGCAAAAATGCAGAAATTCCCTATATGTTGGGGCAAAAAGACAGAAATTCTCCTTATTTTGGGGAAACTCAGAAATTCCACTCATTTTGGGGCAAAATTCCAGAAATTTCCCTTATTTTGTGGCAAAAGTGCAGAAATTTCACTTATTTTGTGGCAAAATTAGAGAAATTTCACTTATTTCAGGAAAAAAAAGCAGAAATTTTCTTATTTTGGGGCAAAAAAGCAGAAATTTCCCATATTTTGGTAAAAATTGCAGAAATTTTTCTTATTTTGGGCAAAAAGGCAGAAAATTCCCATATTTTGGGGCAAACATGCAGAAATTCCCCTTCATTTTGAGGTAAAAATGCTGAAATTCTCCTTATTTGGGGGTAAAAAGGCAGAAATTTCCCTTATTTTGGGGCAAAATTGCAGAAATTTCACTTATTTCAGGGTAATAAGTCAGAAATTTTCCTTATTTTGGGGCAAAAAAGACAGAAATTCCCTTTGTTTTGGGAGAAAAAGACAGAAATTCCACTTATTTAGAGGCATAAAAGAAGAAATTCCCCTCATTTTGGAGCAAAAATGAAGAAATTTCCCTTTTTTATGGCAAAAAGGTATGCATTCTTATTATTTTCGGAAAAAAAAGGCAGAAATTCCCCGTATTTTTGAGCAAAATTGCAGAAATTCCCCTAATTGTGGGGCAAAAAGGCAGAAATTCCCTATATGTTGGGGCAAAAAGACAGAAATTCTCCTTATTTTAGGGCAAAACTTAGAAATTCCACTTATTTTGGAGAAAAATTCCAGAAATTTCACTTATTTTGGGGCAAAATTGCAGAAATTACACATATTTTGGGGCAAAATTGCAGAAATTTCACTTATTTCGAAAAAAAAAAAGCAGAAATTATATTATTTTGGGGCAAAAAGGCAGAAAGTTTTTATTTTGGTACAAAATTGCAGAAATTTTTCTTATTTTGGAGCAAAAAGGCAGAAATTTCTTATATTTTGTGGCAAAAATGCAGAAATTCCCCTTATTTTGAGAAAAAAGGCTGAAATTCCAGTTAATTGGGGGCAAAAAGGCAGAAATTTCCTTATGTTGAGGCAAAATTGCAAAAATTTCACTTATTTCAGGGTAATCAGTCAGAAATTTTCCTTATTTTGGGGCAAGAAGAAAGAAATTCTCTTTGGTTTTGGGGAAAAAGATAGAAATTCCACTTTTTTAGAGCCAATAAGCAGAAATTCCTTTTATTTTGGAGCAAAAATGAAGAAATTTCTCTTTTTTGTTGCAAAAGGTATACATTCCCCTTATTTTCAGGCTAAAAAGCAGAAATTCCCCGTATTTTGGAGCAAAATTGCAGAAATTCCCCTAATTGTGGGGCAAAAGGGCAGAAATTCCCTATATGTTAGGGCAAAAATCAGAAATTCTCCTTAATTTGGGGCAAAACTCAGAAATTCCACTTATTTTGGGGCAAAATTCCAGAAATTTCCCTTATTTTGGGGAAAAATTGCAGAAATTTCACTTATTTCAGGGAAAAAAAGCAGAAATTTTCTTATTTTGGGGCAAAAAGGCAGAAATTTCCCATATTTTGGTACAAAATTGCAGAAATTTTTCTTATTTTGGGCAAAAAAGCAGAAATTTCCCATATTTTGGGGCAAACATGCAGAAATTCCTTTATTTTGAGGTAAAAAGGGTGAAATTCCCCATATTTGGGGGTAAAAAGGCAGAAATTTCCCTTATTTTGGGGCAAAATTGCAGAAATTTCACTCATTTTAGGGTAATAAGTCAGAAATTTTCTTTATTTTGGGGCAAAAAAGACAGAAATTCCCTTTGTTATGGGGGAAAAAGACAGAAATTCCACTTATTTAGAGGCATAAAAGCAGAAATTCCCCTCATTTTGGAGCAAAAATGAAGAAATTTCCCTTTTTTATGGCAAAAAGGTATGCATTCTTATTATTTTTGGACAAAGAAGGCAGAAATTCCTCGTATTTCGGAGCAAAATTGCAGAAATTCCCCTAATTGTGGGGTAAAAAGGCAGAAATTCCCTATATGTTGGGGCAAAAGACAAAAATTCTCCTTATTTTAGGGCAAAACTCAGAAATTTAACTTATTTTGGGGCAAAATTGCAGAAATTTAACTTATTTCAGAAAAAATAGCAGAAATTTTCTTATTTTGGGGCCAAAAGTCAGAAATTACTTTTATTTTGTTACAAAATTGCAGAATTTTTTCTTATTTTGGGGCAAAAAGGCAGAAATTTCCCATATTTTGGGGCAAAAATGCAGAAATTTCTTTTATTTTGAGGTAAAAGGCTGAAATTCCTTTTATTTGGGGGCAAAAAAGCAGAAATTTCTCTTATTTTGGGGCAAAATTGCAGAAATTTCACTTATGTCAGGGTAATAAGTCAGGAATTTCCTTTATTTTGGGGCCAAAAAACAGAAATTCCCTTTGTTTTGGGGGAAAAATACAGAAATTCCACTTATTTAGAGGCAAAAAGGCAGAAATTCCTAATATTTTGTCGCAAAAATGCAGAAATTCCCCTTATTTTGAGGTTAAAAGGCTGAAATTCCCTTTATTTGGGAGCAAAAAGGCAGAAATTTCTCTTATTTGGGGGCAAAATTGCAGAAATTTCACTTATTTCAGAAAAAATAGCAGAAATTTTCTTATTTTGGGGCCAAAAGTCAGAAATTTCTTTTATTTTGTTACAAAATTGCAGAATTTTTTCTTATTTTGGGGCAAAAAGGCAGAAATTTCCCATATTTTGGGGCAAAAATGCAGAAATTTCTTTTATTTTGAGGTAAAAGGCTGAAATTCCTTTTATTTGGGGGCAAAAAGGCAGAAATTTCTCTTATTTTGGGGCAAAATTGCAGAAATTTCACTTATGTCAGGGTAATAAGTCAGGAATTTCCTTTATTTTGGGGCCAAAAAACAGAAATTCCCTTTGTTTTGGGGGAAAAATACAGAAATTCCACTTATTTAGAGGCAAAAAGGCAGAAATTCCTAATATTTTGTGGCAAAAATGCAGAAATTCCCCTTATTTTGAGGTTAAAAGGCTGAAATTCCCTTTATTTGGGAGCAAAAAGGCAGAAATTTCTCTTATTTTGGGGCAAAATTGCAGAAATTTCACTTATTTCAGGGTAATAAGTCAGAAATTTTCCTTATTTTGGGGCAAAAAAGACAGAAATTCCCTTTGTTTTGGGGGAAAAAGACAGAAATTCCACTTATTTAGATGCAAAAAAGCAGAAATTCCCTTTATTTTGGAGCAAAAATGAAAAAATTTCCCGTTTTTATGGCAAAAAGCTATGCATTCTTCTTATTTTTGAGCAAAAAGGCAGAAATTCCCCATATTTTGAAGCAAAATTGCAGAAATTCCTCTAATTGTGGGGCAAAAAGGCAGAAATTCCCTAAATGTTGGGGCAAAAAGACAGAAATTCTCCTTATTTTGGGGCAAAACTCAGAAATTCCACTTATTTCGGAGCAAAATTCCAGAAATTTCACTTATATTGGGGCAAAATTGCAGAAATTACACTTATTTTGGGGCAAAATTGCAGAAATTTCACTTATTTCAAAAAAAAAGCAGAAATTTTTTTATTTTGGGGCAAAAAGGCAGAAATTTCTTTTATTTTGGTACAAAATTGCAGAAATTTTTCTTATTTTGGAGCAAAAAGGCAGAAATTTTCCATATTTTGGGGCAAATATGCAGAAATTCCCCTTATTTTGAGTAAAAAGCCTGAAATTCCCCTTAATTGGGGGCAAAAAGGCAGAAATTTCCTTATTTTGAGGCAAAATTGTAAAAATTTCACTTATTTCAGGGTAATCAGTCAGAAATTTTCCTTATTTTGGGGCAAAAAGACAGAAATTCCCTTTGTTTTTGGGGAAAAAGACAGATATTCCACTTTTTAGAGGCAAAAAAGCAGAACTTTCTTTTTATTTTGGAGCAAAAATAAAGAAATTTCTCTTTTTTGTGGCAAAAGATATACATTCCCCTTATTTTCAGGCTAAAAAGCAGAAATTCCCCGTATTTTGGAGCAAATTGCAGAAATTCCCCTAATTGTGGGGCAAAAAGGCAGAAATTCCCTATATGTTAGGGCAAAAAAAAGAAATTCTCCTTATTTTGGGGCAAAACTCAGAAATTCCACTTATTTTGGGGCAAAATTCCAGAAATTTCCCTTATTTTGGGGCAAAATTGCAGAAATTTCACTTATTTCAGTGAAAAAAGGCAGAAATTTTTTTTATTTTGGGGCAAAAAGGCAGAAATTCCTAATATTTTGTGGCAAAAATGCAGAAATTCCTTTTATTTTGAGGTAAAAATGCTGAAATTCCCCTTATTTGGGGGCAAAAAAGCAGTAATTTCCCTTATTTTGGGGCAATATTGCAGAAATTTCACTTATTTCAGGGTAATAAGTCAGAAATTTTCCTTATTTTGGGGCAAAAAGACAGAAATTCCCTTTGTTTTGGGGACAAAATACATAAATTCCACTTATTTAGAGGCAAAAAAGCAAAAATTCCCCTTATTTTGGTTCAAAATTGCAGAAATTTCACTTACTTCAGGGTAATAAGTCAGAAATTTTCCTTATTTGGGGGCAAAAAAGACAGAAATTACTTTTGTTTTGGGGGAAAAAGACAGAAATTCCACTTATTTAGAGGCAAAAAAGCAGAATTTCCCTTATTTTGGAGCAAAAAATGAAGAAATTTCCCTTTTTTATGGCAAAAAGTTATGCATTCTTCTTATTTTCGGGCAAAAAGGCAGAAATTCCCAGTATTTTGGAGCAAAATTCCAGAAATTCCCCTAATTGTGTGGCAAAAAGGCAGAAATTCCCTATATGTTGGGGCAAAAAGACAGAAATTCTCCTTATTTTGGGGCAAAACAAAGAAATTCCACTTATTTTGGGGCAAAATTCCAGAGATTTCCCTTATTTTGGGGCAAAATTGCAGAAATTTCACTTATGGCAGAGAAAAAAGGCAGAAATTTTCCTTATTTTGGGGCAAAAAGGCAGAAATTCCTAATATTTTGTAGCAAAAAGGCAGAAATTCCCCTTATTTTGAGGTAAAAGGGTGAAATTCCTCTTATTTGGGATCAAAAAGGCCGAAATTTCCCTTATTTTGTGGCAAAATTGCAGAAATTTCACTTATTTCAGGGTAATAAGTCAGAAAATTTCCTTATTTTGGTGCAAAAAAGACAGAAATTCCCCTTCTTTTGGGGGAAAAAGACCGAAATTCCACATATTTAGAGGCCAAAAAGCAGAAATTCCCCTTATTTTGGAGCAAAATTACAGAAATATCCCTTTTTTATGGAAAAAGGTATGCATTCTTCTTATTTTCGGGCAAAAAGGCAGAAATTCCCCGTATTTTGGAGCAAAATTGCAGAAATTAACCTAATTGTGGGGCAAAAATGCAGAAATTCCCTATATGTTGGGGCAAAAAGACAGAAATTCTCCTTATTTTGGGGAAACTCAGAAATTCCA